>NC_069504.1:999351904-999479404 GCF_027579735.1 Bombina bombina | reverse complement strand
GTTCCCATTTAACTTTTAATATAATATATATCTAAAATACCTTTTACAACCTCAACTTTAAATAATTAGTTTGTGGTAGCACTGGGCCTAATTGTTACATGGTACTCAAAATTAGTACTTACAGTGCCAACATTTTGCCTTTTAAAAATTGCCATAATTTAGAAACATTATTTTTTTGAAAAAGATGAGACAATTTATTTATTTGTATTTTTGTACAAAAACAAAGAATTAAATAGCTAAAAATAAAGTTAAAATATTCTATTATGTTCACTTATGTTCATGGTGGAGATGCAATAATAAAAATAGAAGATAATATACTGTAGAAGCTTTTTGAGGACTGGTGACGTTCAGCTAATGAGACCATTGAGATATAGAACTGGAAGGGGCTTAATTTTTCTGCCTGAGATCTGCTAACACTGTGCCTAAGGCATATCCCTCAAATTAAAGTATCTGAAGTGGAACCACAGCTTCGCCCCTTTGGGACATTAGGCATGATTTTACAGTTATGAAGAGAATGAACCAAATTTAAAAACTAATGAGGCTTTGGGCTCAGACATCCCCTTCATTACATGCCTCATAGAGTGTGGTAGCATCTATTGAACTGAACAAGGACATATATTTGCTTAATTGGTCTATAGGGATCAAAAGGCCACCTATTTTAAATTGTTTATTTATTAAACAATAAATAGAACAAATCTAAATAATTTGTGTTTTCTGTATACTGTTGTTTTTAATGTAGTAAATCAGTATGTAAGCTATTTATTTACATTGACAATTGTATAGGATTATATATGAATTGAATGTAGCTGCTATGTACCAGCAGTTAAAATGTTAAACTTTTAGGAAAAATTCAATAGAACTAAGCAGGTGCTTTTTCTTGGTTTATGACAACAGAACTTTTACAACATCAAATGATCCATATCCGTATATACATTCAGGATAAAATATTACACAGTATTAAAGAACATTTTGATCAGAATTTGTAACAAATGCCCACTTTACCACAATTCCCATATGAAAGCATTATATAACTGCTTGGGTGATTTTTGATTAATTTTCTAAACTGTTCCCAAATAGCTATTGTTTGAAATAGAAAAACTAACTGAATAAGAAAACCATTTTACAGCAAAATTAAATTTAAACAATTATAAGGAAAAAGTAGCTTTTTGCACAGATTTTCAAAGTCCTTAATGGAAGCAAAAGAGATGTAATCAAAGCAACAAAAATAGAACCCGCCCCCAAAACACAAAAATGTGAGAGATTATTTAGGGTCCGCTTTGCGCAACTAATTTCTTAGTGAAACCTTTTGCTGCAACATTACAACTCATAAATTGTGAAATTCAGATATTTGTACCAGCCACACATCACAGTCATGACTAGGGATGAGCGAATGTTTTGCAACATTCGAAAAATTAATTAATTTTAACACATTCTAACATTCGTTTAATTTAATCTAATAGTTTTTCTTATGCTTTCTTTAAATGTAATATTTGATTTAAATTTTTCTAATAATTCAAATTTATGCAACATTGGAATTCGAAAAATTTGAATCAATAAATTTGTAATAGTATTTCTAATGCTCTCTTTAAATGTAATATTTGAATTATGCAATATTCAAAATAGAAACATTCAAATTAATATGTATTTGTATCTATTATGTATCAATTTACTAAATTACCTACCACATGAACTATTGAACTTTTGAATAGTATTTGTTAAAGTGAAAATAAACTTAGAGCCTCCACATTAATGCTATCCATTAATGTCCATTAGATTAGTCTAGTCGCTAACTTAAAAAAAAATATATTATTTAGTAGTTTATTTATATGGTAAATCTTATACCTTTTTCCGTGGTTCCTCCACCCACCTGATCATTTCCTGATTTATCTCCTTTACACGTAAGACCGGTCCCACCCGCTCTTACGTGTACATTCCTGCTCGTTCTTGTTAAGGGGGAGTGCATTGCGAATGCGCAGAAAACATTGTTGCTGTGATAAATATTGAAAGAATGAATCAGTAGATTCATTATTGTGTATCGTAACAGTGATCGCCTCACACTGCCACACAGCTTACACTGACATGCACACAGACAGACACAGTTGACAACTTACATTGAGACACACAAACACACACAATGAGGAAGAGTTGGTTGATGATGAGGACAAGGCGGTAAAGATCCCCATGGGGTGCAGAAGCAGAGGAGACTGGCTGCCAATGAACGGGAGAGGAGGAGGATGCACGGGCTGAACCACATGTTTGACCAGATTCACAATGTCATCCCCTCCTTCAACAACGACATAAACTGTCCAAGTACGAGACTCAAATGGCCCAGATCCAACATTACAAGCCAAGAATACAAATGCTTGTCTCATGAACGTGCATATATTGCGCATATATTGTGTCTGAAAAGTATGAGACACGCATGCGTATATAGCATTGTAGGCATTAATCTAGTCTGTTGGGATGCCAGTGGGGGACCAATCAAAATGCTTTAGAATGTATTCGTCATTCGAAAACAATTTGTTTTTTATAGCCAGGCAGAGTTACGCCGATAGAGCTGAGCATTGTAAAAGGTAATTTTTAAGTTGAATAATAATAATGTTAGAAAAATGATGACTTAAAGGGACACTGAACCGAAATTTTTTCTTTTGTAATTCAGAAAGAGCAACTTTCTAATTTACTCCTATTATCAATTTTTCTTCGTTCTCTTGCTATCATTATTTGGAAAAGAAGGCATCTAAGCTTTTTTTTGGTTTCAGTACTCTGGACAGCACTTTTTTATTGGTGGATGAATTTATCCACCAATCAGCAAGGACAACCCAGGTTGTTCACCAAAAATGGGCCGGCATCTAAACTTACATTCTTGCATTTCAAATAATGATACCAAGAGAATGAAGAACATTTCATAATAGGAGTAAATTAGAAGGTTGCTTAAAATTTCATGCTCAATCTGAATCACGAAAGAAAAATTTTGGGTACAGTGTCCCTTTAAACTCACACTAATTTTATGTTTATTTTTTTATATCTGAATAGAGGAGCGCGAGAGTTAACTTTTCCTTTAAATCAAATTTAACATTTGAAATTTTGAATGTGGATATTCAATATAATTCTGAACATTCAAAAACTAAAGTAACATTCAAAAACCGGAAATAACATTTGATTGCAGAATATTAATGGATTTTCATTAATTTTTCATTCTAAAACAAATGTCCACAGGACTTTTCGTTCTACCAAACTAATTACACTTTCGCACATATGCCCATCCCTATTAACGACTTGCAAGGTGAGATCCATTTTAATCAATGGAGTCGCATTAACCATACAACTGTTCACTACTTGTGCTTTAGGTGAGGAACCGAAATCAATGGGCTAGGAACCTAAAAACCTCAGAACTCCTACTGTTCACACCTTGTTTTGTCTGTAAGTTTTCCTAAACACTTCTCCTTCTATCCAGTAAGACTACTGTTCTATAACAAAACAGAAATTAGCATATTCTACACTTATAGACGTTTAAATGAACCGCTTTTCATGCATGTTTCCGATGTTGGTGAAGTTGTAATTGTTTTAACCATTTAGCAATCAGTACTTGTTTCATGAGTAAAATTTTATGTAAAGGGTTACTTTAGTGGAAGAATGACAAAACAATCAACAGACCAAAAGCTGAGTGTAGGATACAACTAAAAGCATTCAATCATCCTTAGGCAACAAGAGCAAGACTGAAAAGGAAGGAAACTAAGTTAAAACTTAATCTTTATTAGGTGCAGGGCTACAAAATGGATGTAAAATGTCAAAAACACAAATAAAAAGGGATTGTTCTAAGGGCTCCATTTATGAAGCAGCACATGATGCTTTGGAGTCCCATCATTTTAGGCTTGTATGAAACCGAAGTTAAGAAGTTAGGTTGCAGATTAAAATCATCCCGATCCGTTATGATCGGGATGGTTGACAGCCCCTGCTAGCAGCTGAAAGCAGGGGGCGCATTGCACAAGCATTTCACTAGAAATGCTTGTGCAATGATAAATGCCGTCAGCATATGCTGTCAGCATTTAGCGATGTCGAGCGGACATGATTCGCTGCTCAATATTTAATACATTTACCCCTAAGTCTCTATTATCTATATTATCTATAACCTAGGATGTGGATGTTAATCCATTGCTACAGCTTCCTAAAGGTTAGATAATTCTAAGGAGTCCACTGGTACTTTAATTCTACAAAGTGTATATTGCAAATTATTAAAATTAATTGTATAGTAAATTTTCCATCCGTTTAAATATTCCAGTCGTAGAGCAAAGTAATTCAATACAAAATCTCTTTATATTAACTAGCTAAATTACTTATTTGCAAACTGACATTTTAATTCCTTTAAACTTTTATTTTGAATGCACATCCATAATTGAATTTGAAAGACTACATATTTTCATCATCTGTATGTCTTACCTTGTGCAAGACATAATAGTGTCACAATTCTGCAGTGAGAAGGTTTGTTCATTGCCTAGGTGTCACCACACTCTGTTATAGTAGAAAGGAGAAAGTACTGTGTTTAACCCTTGTGAGCGAATGTGTTTTATGGCAGTCCACAGTCCCGTATTGACTATAAAAGGCGATATGGCGTAGTGGCACTCATCAAACATATACACTGTATACAAAAGAATTCCACTCTATGTATAGTATGTTCCTTTAGGAAATGTAAGCAAGACTCACCCACAGCGACCATATGAATTTTCGTCTGGCGAGTATCCACTGTCCACGGAAATAGAGCTGCCCAGGTGCTCGTCGACTACTCTCAAAAAACAGCTTAATCCTTTTCGCCGCCGCTCATCGGGTACTGCTCCTGCAGTTACCACAGCTAGATAGACCACTCACCTTTATTACCCAATATTCTTCAGACTACTCTACTGTATGCAGCATAATTAGAAAATATTTTCCCATTCTTTTAGGTGATGTGCATCTAAAAACAACAGTAGAAAAAGGGTTCAAGTGTGTCTACTCAAAAAATCTGACTTTGGGCAATCTTTTGTCTCCTAGCCTTTTACCCTCCAACTCAAGGAAGGGAAGTTCGTACTTACAAGTGTGGGAACCACAGATGTAAGGCCTGCAACTTTATCACGGAGGGCAAAGAGTTTTATTCTTGTAAAACTGGAGAGAAATTTTTGTCCAAAGGATGTATAAAGTGTTCCAGTGCCTATGTCGTGTACCTCATAGAGTGTCAAGTACACTCCAAACAGTATGTTGGAATGACAAGTAGGGAGGTCCGGACAAGGATCAGAGAACATCTTGGTTACATTAAATACGAAAAACCATGTTCGGCACTATAACGACACTTTATAGAGGTGCACGGCAAGGACACTGGATCCCTTAAATGGCAAGGCATTGAAACTATTAAATTGCCCTCTAGAGGAGGTAATAAAGATCAACTTTTGGCCAGACAAGAGGTGTACTGGATCATGAAGTTAAATTCTCAGATCCCACATGGGTTTAATTCTGAGTTTGACATCATAAACCATTGGAAGTAATTTGGCTTCATGGTCCAGTATGCCTAGAAATCATCCATATTCCAAGATATATTCTAAGGCAGTGTTTTTTAACCTTTTTTTGCCGTGGCACACTTTTTTACATTAAAAAATCCTGTGGCACACCACCATCCCAAAATTTAAAAAAAATCACACATTGTAGCCTAATACAGCATATATATCTATACACATACACACAAACACACACATACTGTATGTATTGTGCTGTTATGCCATGCCTCCTACAAACTACCCCTGCACTGGGAGTAAAAAACAAGCAAAGTTTAAAAAATATGTCACACTGTTGTCAGTCTGCCGTGGCACACCTGAGGATCTCTCACGTCACACTAGTGTGCCACGGCACACTGGTTGAAAAACACTGTTCTAAGGGATATTATTTTAAGAGACAACATAAAGTAAAAATAAAATTATTAGAGGCATTAACTCCTACATAAATTGATCTCTTACCTAGATTATTAAAAATATCTTAAAAGAAAATTCCTCCTCTATTTTATCTAAAAAACACTAATCTTATTTTGCACTAATATTGGTATGGATTCATAAAGATATCCTTTAGCTTGACTTTTATATTTTTATAATTAGCAAAGGAATATTGTTATCCATTTACCTATGTATTTATTTATCTATGTGCACTAAATCTTAATATCTTTAAGTCAAAGTTTAAGATTATATTTGATAAAAAATGTGGTAATAATCTAAAATGAGTATGTATTCTTATTTCAGGAGGATTTTCCTTGTTTTTACTGTCATTATGTTACCTTACTGTTTCTCTTTTTTGCATGTATCTTTTTTGCATTTATATTATCATATTGCACTTCATTCTGAGAATTGGATTATAATATAATGGCCATCTATTACTTGTTGCGCTCCACCTTATGACTTAACTGACAATATTCATGTTTCCTATGAGTGAGAAAAGTATTTGATTGTGTATATTCAGTAATTGAATGGTTAATAGGGGTGTGCTTAACACCAACCAATTACCATCTGCTATGTAATCTTTTTAAGTAGGCACTCACCTGTGTCTAATCAGGTTTATGAGTACGGCACCTAGCCGAAACGCGTAAAACCTGATACTCTTATTGTGTGTATCATGTTAACATTTTAATATAAAGAATAAAGGCTGTTTTTACTTTCAAAAGGATACTGGGATCGCCTGCTCTTTTCTTTTTTTTTGATACTATGTTATAGTGTCACACATAGTGAGGAAAAGGCAGAGGCACTCCCTTACTCATAGGGAAGTCTTTCTATAGAGCCTATATCACCCCCACCCCATACTGCTTACAGTAGTAAAGTGAGAGAAGGAGTTCTTTACTTCCAAAGGGTAGTCTCTCTAAGATGCAAATAATTACTATAAAATCATTATCAATTACAGCAGCATCTAAACTTCTGTTTGTCTGCAAAAGGATTTAACAGAGATCTCTTTCCCTATTTACCTTGTAGAACACATGATCTCCTATTTCAAAAGGGTGAAGTTACTCTTTCTTATCGTGGGTTTTCATGTTGATGCATAAGATGATTGTGAAAAACAGTAATCACCTAGATAGATTTGTTTCAGATCACTTTATCTCATCTGCTTTATCTAGATTGGAAATATACACTAAGGGGTTGCCTATAATATATTGTTTGATAATTATCAAAATGTAAGTGACTGCAGAGGAGCCATTTTTGGTGTTGATACAATCAACATTTTTATTATTTTTGGGCAGTATTTTCATTCTGCTAGGATAATCCACATTTCCCTTCCCTCTGTGTCTGCTGCACCTCTCTGCTAGTCCCTTCATTGGCTCCCTATTCAAAGCAGAATTAAATTCAGAATTCTCACCCTTACATACAAAGCTCTCACCAATACTGCTCTCCAATACCTATCCTCTCTAATCAACAAATATACTCCAGCCCGCCCACTAAGATCCAACGATGACCAGCTCTTTGCATCTTCGACTATCACCTCTTCCCATGCTAGACTGCAGAACTTCTGTCGTGCAGCACCTACCCTCTGGAACGCTCTTCCTTGCACTGTCAGACTTTCCCCTAATCTTTCTTCTTTTAAATGCTTCCTGAAGACATTTTTGTTTAGAGAAGCCTACCACCCAACTCAGTAATTAACGAATTCCACTTACCAAATATTTCCTCTCAACTCTGTATTAACATATTTCTCAGTCTTGCAGTCCTCATCTCATGTTTCTCAACTGCCTACTCTTCTAGATTGTAAGTTTCCATTAAGGGTGGCCCACAATTCCTCCTGTATGTGTTTGTCAAATTTTGTTTTGTTTCTTACAAGTTTTATATCATTGTTTAATTTAAATTAATTGTACCCATGGAAAGTGCTGCAGAATATGTTGGCTCTTCATAAATAAACTATAATAATAATAATACAATAATAATAATTATTGGTTTGGTGAAAATGGTCCTTTAAGATGTTCTAGCATTTTTTTTCCTAATCACAATCAAAATTGTTGATACTAAATGATACATTTACAGAGCCCTTTTCAACTTATCACATTCGTACTTGCATAACACACTGGACTAGATTACAAGTGAAGCCCAAAAATATTAGCAGTATTGAGCGGTAACACTGTACAAGTTAGCGCAGTAGAGCTCCTATTCTTGCACTTGTATTACGAGTTGAAAGTAAATCGTTTGCGCGCAAGCAAATGACTTAGGTGTGCTAAAATCTGGAGTTCAGATAGTGTGGCTGCACATACTCCCTTTCCTCACAGACTTCTAGGGGGCACACTACAAAAACCTGTTCTGGCTTTTGCTCACACTAACCTAAAATTCACATTTAGTAGAAATATTTTAAATAACAGTCACCTCAATTACGAGTTTTGCGCTATACGCAAAAAAATTAGCAGTATCGCACATTCCCTAGCGCTGCCATTACGAGTTACAGAAAAAAAATCCTTTTGCTGTGCATTATGGTGCATTAAGCTCCATACCGCACAAAAGCCAAGGGCTGAGTTTACGTGCTTGTGCACGCTTTTCCCGATAGACATCAATGGGAAAAAAGTGTTAGCAAAAAACTAACACCTGTGATCCCGGAATGGCAAATCGCAGTAATGCAACCCCATTGATGTCTATGGGGAAAAGAAAGTTACGTTTAAACCCTAAACACCCTAACATAAACTCAAAAAGAGAAGGGTGAACTCTGTGTTGGTAATATATAGGAGCTAAATGAAATATAACTCACAATTTGTGATGGCACCTGGGTTAGCAGAGTGCAAACAGACAGGCTGACGCTTGCAGTTGCCAGCTTACTGGATACTTCCAAAGTATTAGATGGAACAGGAACAGTTGTTCATACTCAGTCTAGACATCTATCAGTCGACTTCCACAAAACATTGGGACACTCCGGTAATAGAACAAGGGTAACAAAGACCCTTAAGTGCACAATAGAGACACCTCAGAGTGAAGTGTTAAAAACAAGGCTTTATTGCTACTTGTATCTTGACCTAAAACAATGGTCATTTCATCAGGCAAAAGGCATTATAATCACATTACAAAGCGGGTGGTTTAAAAACCATCACATTGTATCTCATTGGTCATCTCGTATTACAAAATGTCCAATCATCATAAAAGGGGGTGTTTGTATCATGTATCAAACTGGTTTCTCTTCAATGAAATATGTATTTTTGTTACAATCTATGATTTTTTCAACATCAGATGTTTTTGGGTAATTAATCAAAATGGTTTCAAAAACGTAGAACAAATCTATAATAAGTATACATATATATGAAAACGTTGTACTGGATATCAAATAATCCAGAGATGATCAAATAAGACCCAGAGTGTTACAAGTAAAATTTACAATTAAAAGAGTTTGATACAACTAAGAGTGATATGTATCAATGCAAATGTTGGTCTTTGCATAATTAAAATAAAAACACAACAACACATATAAAACATATATAAAACAATTTTGTATATAAAGACAATTTCATATGGTGTGTCAAATATATATTTCTTAAAAACTAATCCTTGACTGACATGATTCAAAATGAATGTCCACAGTTCTATCAATGAATATTATATTGTTTATATCATAGATATCTAAGAACGGTAAATCTGTGATGTGTGTTTGATGGAGAAAAGAAACAAAATATCAGATGTTAACAGAATATTGAATATACACAATGATTATCGCTATGGAGGATATCTAATCTAGTGGACTCTACCTATGCATAGTGTATGTTGTGTTTGCTAATATTTATAAAGGCTGACACAGATTGGGAGAAACATAATGTTATGTTCTTGAAGGGAGGGTATGTGGCTCACCCAGCTACTATGTGTCTCGTAGTAAGGAAAAGTCTTTAGTTGTATGTAATGTGTGGTTCTTGTTCCAGAATTACAAAAATATTACTTGATTTACATATAATGTGAAACAATTATGTGTTATAAAACCTCTGTATGCTATTAACACACAGTCTATGTATAGTTTATAAACCATGTACCTAGGTTATGCATGAAAACTGTGTTCCTAAGAACAATCTTTATAGTTCTAATAGTCCAAAGAGCTATTGTGAAAAATAAATTCAGTTAAAGGCTGCCAAATCCACATTGGCATTTAATCCTTGTGGAAAGAGGGTCTTGAGGTTATAAATCCAGAAGGTTCTCTCTGGCATAATCTGACTAATCTATTGTAAGCTGTGGATTTGGGAATGTGATCTATAGGCAGAAATGTGTATATATTGGGGTTGCTTGAATGTGGAGTGTAACAATGTAACAATATATTTGACACACCATATGAGACTTTCTTTATATACAAAATTGTTTTATATATGTTTTATCTATGTTCTTGTGTTTTCATTTTAAAAGACCAACATTTGCATTGATACATATCACTGTTAGTTGTTTTTATTTTTTTTAAAAAACTTTTTAAATTTTAAATTTTACTTGTAACACATTGGATCTTATTTGATCCTCTCTGGATTATTTGATATCCAGTTCGACGTTTTCATATATATATTTTATCCAAAAACATCTGATATTGAAACAAACATAGATTGTATCAAAAATACATATTCCATTGAAGATAAATCAATTTGATACAGACACCCCCCTTTATGATGAATTGGACATTTTGTAATACGAGATGACCAATAAGATACAATTTGATGGTTTTTAAACCACTTGCTTTGTGATGTGATTATATTGTCTTTTGTCTGATGAAACAACCATTTTTTTAGGTCGAGAAATACGTAGCAATAAAGACTTGTTTTTAACACTAAATTCTGAGGTGTCTGTATCACCTATTGTGCACTAAAGGGCCTCGGTTACCCTGGTTCTATTACCGGAGCGTTCCAATGTTTTGTGGAAGACGGCCGATAGATGTCTAGACTGAGTATGAACAGCTGTTCCTGTTCCATCTGATCTGTTTGCACTCTGCTAACCCAGGTGCCATCAGAAATTGTGTTATATTTCATTTACCTCCTTTATATTGCCAACACGGAGTTCACTATGAGGAGCCCCTTAACTTATTGAATTTACACAAGAGAATCTGCATCGTATTCTAAAGTGGAGCTGCCTCCAGATTCGTAAACTTCCCCAGTAGATCACCGCAAAATGCAAAATAGTTTTTTCACGGACACAAGCCATATGAACTGTCGTAATTATTACTACGTATCCTTTTTGCCTCATAATTGTTTTATTTTCCAATTACTTTGTTTAGCACACGTTTGTTTAGCACAAGTTTAATACACTTTATAAAAAGCATTTCCTACACGGAATTTTTAATACAACCTGTCAATATTTGGTTGTTCAATATTGCAACACTATTATAACAAGATTCTAATAATTGTAAGACACATTTTTGAAAATTTTCACTTTATACAATATATCTTTTTGTGCCCCACCTTTAATCTGGACTCTTTCACCAGATTTTTCAACATCCCCTTAACATAACCTCTAGTCTAAACACCCTAATCCGCCAGCCCCTGACATCACCGACACAAAATAATGCTATTAATCCCTAATTCGCCGATTCCCGACATCGCCAACGCTAAATAAAGAGATTGACCCCTAATCCGTCGCTACCCGACATTGGCAACACTAAATAAAGTTATTAACCCCTAAATCGCCACTCTTAGACATCGCTGACACTAAATAAAGTTATTAACCTGTTAACCCCCAGCCCCCCACATATCAACTAATAAATTAAACCTATTAACCCCTAAATCACCAGCCCCACCATCTTAAGTAATACACTAATCCAATTAACCCCTAAACCACCACCCCATCTCATCATAACTAATAAACTAAACATATTAACCCCTAATCCGCTGACCCCCCACATCGCAAAACACTAAATTAAACTATTAACTCCTAAACCTAACACCCCCCTAACTTTAAATTAAAAGTTACAATATAACTATCTTAAAATAAATAAAAAACTGATTTGAACAGCCAATAGGATTCAGTAGTTTTAGTTTATTAGTTGCAATGTGGGGGGCCGGCGGTTTAGGGGTTACTAGATTTATTTAGTGTTGCGCTGTGGGGGTTCGTGGTTTAGGGGTTAATAGGTTTATTTTAGTTTTGGCAATGTGCAGGGCCGACGGTCTAGGGGTTAATAGATAGTTTATGGGTGTTAGTGTACTTTGTAATATTTTAGTTATGAGTTTTGTGAAACGTTTATGTTTCGCAAAAGCCATAACTACTGGTCCCAAATCGCGGAATGGCTTGTGTTGGTATAGGCTATAACGCAACCATTTTAGCCAGACCGCACAACCTGTGATACAGCGCTATGGAAAATCCTGCATTTTTTGAGTGCGGAATGGAGGGTTGCATTAAGGCTAAATACTTGCGTTATAGCCTATACCTCAGCGATTCGTAATATGTGTTACCGGCCATTCCACGCACAATGGCCAATTTTTCAGAGGTATAGCTTTACTGCACCCTACCTTACCACACCGTAACGCAAAACTCGTAATCTAACTGTTTATTTTTAACTTAGAATAAAATCTTATTTTTATATTAAATATATATATATATATATATATATATATACATGCACATACATATGTAAACATATAAACACAAATACACATACACATATACAAATATATACACACACACACACACACACACATATATATATATATATATATATATATAAATACACAAACATATACAAAAATATACACATATATGTATATGTATATACATCTTTGAGCCTAGTCAAACACATTTACATATATCCCTTTAAAGTATTTTCTATACATTTTTTTAAATAATAAACATATATTTTACAACTACTTTTAATATGCAAATATTTGAGTTTAATGCTTTATTTTAATATGTATTATATGCGCTCTATTATTTTATTCTAACAATACTTCAGGTTTCAAGTTGCGCTATTTTTTTCAGCTTGCGAGCAACATATAACTTTCAGTTTGTAATATGAGTGACATTTAGCAGGGCGGGACTAAAGGGATGTTGGCTGTGCTAAACATTTTCTGGTATTTTACCATGGACTTGTAATAGCATATTGTGCACTGACCGTGGGCCTGCATTATTGATATTGTGCACCACTTGTAATCTGGGCCTGAATGCCTCTAACAATGAAAGGAAGACAAGTCAGTGTAGGCCTACAATTTCTTACTATTTTCTGCTATTATAACTAGATACATGATGTAGAAAGTAAACATAACATCAGAGATGTCTCTGTTAATGTAGGAATTATGTCTAAACAAACAGCATGTAAGGAAACATCTATCAGGTTTTTTGAAAGGTTGATTTGTGAAGTCTAGACAAAGTATATTTAAAGCAAAATCATTCAAAATACTCTGGGGAATTTTATTTACAATATTAACAATAAGTCTCAAACAGGGAAAGAAAAAAACATATTGTATGTTAATGATATTAATGAATACCATGTATAGCTCTTATTTGTGCCTCTTATAAATAGTCAATAATAAACATTTCTGAATATTTTAGGTCTGTAACAGATCCAGTGCTGTTTTTTTTTTCCATTATGCAATACTCTGGGAAAGCCTTGTCTCAGATAGATGATTTAATTACATTCTGTGTTCTGTACACTTGGCTGCCCAGTATGGCCATCAGAAACTATACAGGAGAATGTATAGGCTATTCACGTGTTAGTGGCAGCATCAATGGACACAAGTGAGTTCAAAATCAAGGATCATTTCATTGATTGACTATCATAATTATAAAGGAACTCCAATATTGGTGCTTCCAAAATGTTGCTTCAATGATACTGCTGTGACCTCAGTGTTGCAAAGAAACAAAATTGAGACTACCCTAATTCCTGTTAACTTCTTGAACCCCATTTATCAAGCTGTAGCCAGACCTTGTTTCCAGATAGGGAACCTGTCCACCCATGTTCAGAACATGAAAGCAGCACCTACATTTGCAGCCCTACCCTCTGCTGTAATTCACTAACACCTAGATTATGAGTTTTGCACTAAACAGGGTGCAAAACAAATGCAACAAAAGTTGCGTTATTTCACCCCTCCCATAGCGCTGCCATTACAAGTTTCTGAAAAGCCTCCTTGTGCGTGCGATATGGTGGTGTTAAGCTTCATACTGCCCAAAAGCCAAGGGCTGAAAATACGTGCTTGTGCATACTTTCCGCCGTAGACATCAATGGGGAGTGTTAGAAAAAAAAATAACACCTTAAGTGCGGAATAGAGATCGCCGTAACACAACCCCACTGATGTCTATGGGGAAAAAAAAGTTACGTTTAAACCCTAAACACCCTAACATAAACTCAAAAAGAGATGGGGCGCCTCATAGTGAACTCTGTGTTGGTAATATATAGGAGGTAAATGAAATATAACTCACAATTTGTGATGGCATAAACATAAACCCCAAGTCTAAACATACCTAATCTGCCTCCCAGACATCGCTGACACCTAAATAAAGTTATTAACCCCTAATCTGCCACTCCCAAATTGCCGCCACTAATAAAAGTTATTAACCCCAATTCTGCCGCTCCCTGACATCGCCGCCACTAAATAAAGATATTAACCCCTAAACCTCCAGCCTCCCACATCTCTGCCACTAAATAAACCTATTAACCCTTAAGCCACCGGCCCCCCACATTGCAAAACACTAAATTAAACTATTAACCCCTAAACCTATAACTTCAAATTAAAATTACAATATAACTCTTTTTAAATAAATAAAAACTTACCTGTGACATAAAAATAAACCTAACATTAAACCATAAATTAATCTAACATTACTATTCTAATAAAATAAAAAATTCTACCAATTAAAATATCTAAATTACAAATTTTAAAAAACCTAACACTACGAAAAAAAATAAAAATTGTAAATTACAACTAAAAAAAAACAAATTCTGTGAAAAATGTAAAAGATCTAAGTTTACCAAAAATAATTAACACTAAAATCACGAAAAATAAAAAAACACTAAGATTACAAAAAAACGAAATGATCAAAAATAAAAACAATTACACCTAATCTAATAGTCCTATACAAATTAAAAAGCCCCCCAAAATAGAAACACCCCCTAGCCTACAATAAACTACCAATAGCCCTTAAAAGGGCCTTTGTAGGGCATTGCCCTAAAGAAATCAGCTCTTTTAAATGCAAAAAAATGCAAAGTCCCCCCAACAGTAAAACCCACCACCCAACCAACACCCCAAAATAAAAAAACTAACTCTAAAAAAAACCTAAGCTACCCATTGCCCCTTAAAATGGTATTTAACTCTTTTGCATTGCCCTTAAAAGGGCATTCAGCTCTTTTTCCAAGCCCAAAGCCCTCATCTAAAAAAAAAAACAAACAATTTTGTTTTAAAAAAACCTAACACTAACCCCAGAAGATCTACTCACGGTTTCTGAAGTCCGGACATCCATCTCCATCGAGGCAACGAGGTCTTCATCCAGGCGGCGAGGTCTTCATCCATCTTGGGGGCGTCTTTTATCTTCATCCCGGTGGAGCGGATGAAGATAGAATGTTAGGTTTATATTTATTTCACAAATATGTTTTTATTTTTTTAAGGTAGTTATATTGTAATTTTAATTTAAAGTTAGGGGGGTGTTAGGTTTAGGGGTTAATAGTTTAATTTAGTGTTTTGCAATGTGGGGGGGGCAGTGGTTTAGGGGTTAATATGTGTATTTAGTGACGGATATGTGGAAGGCCGGAGGTTTAGGGGTTAATAACTTTATTTAGTGGCAACGATGTCGGGGAGCGGCGGAATAGGGGTTAATAACTTTATTTTAGTGGCGACGATGTCAGGGAGCAGCATAATAGGGGTTAATAATTATATTTAGTGTCCGTGATGTCGGGGGCAGCAGATTAGGGGTTAATATATTTTTTAAATAGTCGCATTGTGGGTGGATGGCAGATTAGGGATTAATAACTTTAAAATAGTGTTTGTGATGTGGGAGGATGGCGGTTTAGGGGTTAATAGGTAGTTTATGGGTGTTGGTGTACTTTGTAACAGTTTAGTTATGAGATTTCTGAAACATTTTTGTTACACAAAACCCATAAATACTGCTTTCAGATGGCGGTATGGATCATGTCGGCATAGGCTGTAACGCAAGCATTTTAGCCTCACCGCACAACCTGTAATACCGGCGCTATGAAAATCCCACGTAATTTTTTTGAGTACGGGATTGACGTTGCGTTAAAGTCTAAAAATAGCTATACCGACACGACTCGTAATAATTGTTCCTGGCCATTATGCAAAACTCGTATTCTAGGTGTAATTGTAAAAGAGAAGGTCTTGTTAATGATCTCAGAAGAATTAGTCCAGCGTGATTAACATTACACCTCGAAGGTGAGAATAGAAAGCAGAAGTCTAATGAGCAAGCTTGATAAGAGTAGCTCCATTGCTTTACAATCCAATGCAACCCTATTCCAATGCCTAAAACTAACATCAATGTCTCTATTGGAGGTGGGTTATAAATAACAGTGTAGAATGGCAATGTCATGGGTAGTAAGATCTCTCTATTGAGTTAGTATTATACTGTTTAAGTAGATATTCCAAAAATAACAAATTGGACATATAAAATCTGATAAAAGCATAATACCACTATATTGCGATCACCACCTATTCAGTTAGCCGTTTTACTTGCAAGCAATTGTGTTATTTATTTATGTATTTATTTTTCAATGTTATCTTCTTCATTTATGTATTTTAGTGGATAAACAGATTAGTTGTATAATTAGGTTGTCTGTATAAGTGTTTGGGCTGCAACTATTTTGAAATTATGATGGGTAATTGGCTAGATATTAATAGCGAAATCATTAGTTGCATTTAAATTGTCATTGAGCACATTCTAACTGTGATCTGCCCTCAATATAAACCTGACAGTATTTTGCCAAGCTTCTAAGTCTTTAAACTACGTTTTGTGCAATAAATGCACCAAAGCTTTTATCTAATACTTAAAACTAACCATATGCATTTATTTCGTTCTGAATGCAAATTCGTTACTGTAACATGGGTAATCATTTTGTTTTCATGAGACGAATATCCGAACAAATGCACCATGAAATTTAAAGAAAATTAATAACTACTGATGAAATTCATCAATATTTATTAATTTCCTTTAAATTACCTTAGGAGTTAAAAATACTTTCCTAATCCTGACACTTCTTTACATAGCCACGGGCCTTGTTAATAGGAGGCTTAGCATGCGGGAAACTTCTTATTATCGCAGCTCTGGGTTCTAGGAAAAATGGTCAGGATTAGCTCGGTTCCACAGTGGTTTCTCGGTATGCTATGCTTTCCAATAGCACACTAGGAGCCATGCTAATTCCGACCCTTCGTAACAGATCCCAGGGCTGCTCCTAAAAGAGGTTTTGTGCATGCTAAGCCTCCGATTAATGCAGCCATTGGATCTGTGAAGAAGGGTCGCAATTAGATTATATAACACAACATTAAAGTTCTTAGGGGGAAAAAAAACGGTACAGTAATATCTTCTATTGCACTCATAAAAATGTATCCGGCCAGCAAATTAGCATAAATGTCTTGTTATTTAATTGGTGAAGACAAGTACAAATTTATTCGGAATTAATTTTTATTCTGTCACTTACAGCAAATGTTTCAGCAGAAGGAAATGTATCAGAAATGTCAAATATTCCCCTCTCTCATGGCCAGGAAAGTCAGTATTTCAAAGGTTTAGATTGGAGCAGATGATGTATTGAATACTTTTAAATAACATTTTTCAAATGACATTGATTTAATTCATACGAAACAAAAAAAAATGTAAGATATGTATTTACTTGAAAAGAAAAACAAGTTAATGCATTATGACCTATAGAATATAACTACTTTATAAATATAGTAAAATGCCTTACTGTGTATATGAATACAACCACTGAACAGTTCATTTTACTCAAAGCATAATGTGAATCTCTTTAAAATAAAATTAAGATATTTTAAAATGTTCTTTGCTTAAAAACTGCTGAAACTAAGTTGCTTTGTTGCGATACGTATGATATAAATAGACACAGTTACATTTTGTACAGCCTAATTGCAAGGCTAAATTTTGCTAAAGACATTTCGGGGCCCATTTATCAAAGGGCTTGCGGACCTGATCCGACACTGCGGATCAGGTCCGCAAGACCTCGCTAAATGCGGAGAGCAATACGCTCTCCACATTTAACATTGCACCAGCAGCTCACAAGAGCTGCTGGTGCAACGCCGCCCCCTGCTGACTCGCGGCCAATCGGCCGCCAGCAGGGAGCTGTCAATCAACCCGATCGTATTCGATCGGGTTGATTTCCGGCGGTTCCTGTCCGCCTGCTCAGAGCAGGCGGACAGGGTTATGAAGCAGCGGTCTTTAGACCGCTGCTTCATAACTTGTGTTTCTGGCGAGTCTGAAGACTCGCCAGAAACACGGCCCTTCAAGTTCCATACGGAGCTTGATAAATGGGCCTGCATATGTACAATTTTTTTGTTTAGCATTAACAGACTACACGTTACAGTTTAAATCTTTGGTATGACCAAGTTGTCTGTTTGGTGTATTTTTCCTTTATGGAGCATCCTTGTGTAAAATATAATAAAAAATAACACAAATCTATGGTGAATACTTTTCATGTTTTATGCCAGACCAGAGAAACAGTTTTAGGAATACTATAGTTGAAAGAGTGTTACCTTTAATTACCCAATATTCTAAAGATTGTCAGGTTCATGAGAAATGCTTTATTCAGTCTTGCAAATCAAGCACCGGGCAAAATGTTATAAAAGAGTGTTCTGGCTCTTCCTGCACATGTACAGGTAGCCCTCAGTTTACGCCGGGGTTAGGTTCCAGAAGGAATGGTTGTAAATCGAAACCGTTGTAAATTGAAACCCAGTTTATAATGTAAGTCAATGGGAAGTGAGGGAGATAGGTTCCAGGTGCCTCTCAAAATTGTCATAAGTAACACCTAATACATTATTTTTAAAGCTTTGAAATGAAGACTTTAAATGCTAAACAGCATTATAAACCTAATAAAATAATCACACAACACAGAATATATAATTAAACTAAGTTAAATGAACAAAACATTTGCTAAACAGCATTATAAACCTAATAAAATATTCACACAACACAGACTTCATGTGCATTTTTCTGCAAACAGTTCTTTCTATGCATTCCAATCTGGACTGATTTATAGACAGGAAGATCTTGTTCCTTTGAAATCTGCTCGATAGCTAAGGTCTGGTTAAACTGATTAATTTCAGCTTGCTTGGCTGCGCTGCAACACAAGCTGACAGCTCCACCTACTGGCTATTTTAATAAATGCTTCTCAATAGCAGTCACATGACTGGAAAAAAAGGTTGTTATTCTGAAACGTTGTAAATTGAACCGTTGTAAAACGAGGGCCACCTGTAATTGGCCATGTATGTATCGCTGTCAAAAAGCCAAGTGTGTGTGATTCTTTATCATTGTACATAAATTGTGACACAAGAATACAAATCTAAATTTATAAAAACAATTTTTTTTGGAAATAAGATTTTTTTTTAGAATACAAATCTTTTATTACAAATATAATTTTTGAAGTACAATCTTTTTTAGAAGTACACTTTCTTTTTTTGGAAGTATACTTTTCAAGTTTTGGAAATACAATACATTTTTTTCTTTTCAAAGTATTTTTTGTTGTTGTTGTTGGAATTACAGTTCCAGCACTATCAACAACAAAAAATGCTAGTTCTCATTGTGCTAAAGGACGTGTGATGCCACAGCAGTGATTTCAATAGTTTGCCTGGGAACTTGGTTCTCTTTTGCTTTCAATTAAAGGACAGAAATGAAAATAAATTCATAGAATTTACTAATGTTCAATTGGCTTCTATTTTGTCATTAACATTAGAATTTTTAATGATTTGCAAGCCCCCCATGACTAGGGTGACCATATTGCCGCTATAAAAAGGGACACATATGAAAAATACATATGTCAGGGCTTTTTTCAGAGGGAGAGAAGGGTTTAAGGAGCTCTTTTTGTGTGCTTAACGCCTACTGTACCCCTCAAATGATAATAAATGTAATAACGTAAGGGGTACTTGCCCTAGGGACACACAACTCTGGTGGAGGAGATGCCAATGTGCTCACTTGTACTAGAAAGACTGACCGGTACTCAAGCAAAACAAAACGGTCTTAGTCCTGGGCCAAAGAGAAATATCACTCAAATGGTGCACGATATATAATCAATAATAGCCCACCGTCATGCCTCAGTCAGATTTCAACAGAATAAGATGAAGATGTGCGTGATTAGTATACAGTATAATTCACAGTTCATAAGATGATATAACACACAGAAAACCGCTGTCCTCAATCGGTAGAAGGGAAAACATACAGTCAGCTGTAATACTTCTTCATCCGAAGGTACATTAATAGTTAATTAGCGGTACTCACAGGAATTAATCCTCGGTGGGGCAAAGCCGGTTTAGTTGTGGATCCATTTTCGGAAGGGTGGCAGATGCGGCGGTCCTAGGCAATCCCTTACTTACAGGTATCCAAGGGGTATCTGTATGCCTGTTTGACCGTTGCCATTACTCCCTGCGACTTGCAGATGTCTGCTTCCGTACTCCTTGTCTGTTACGTCACGCGCACACTGGCGCTTGCTCCTCCACCTTTTTTCAGGGATGTTTAAAAAATTGTTTTGTATAAGAACATATTTATGTATTTTTCATATGTGCCCCTTTTTAAAGCGGCAATATGGTCAGCCTATCCATGACACTCATTATGCATATCAAATCACGGAGGTCTACTTAGGTACCAAGTGCCTGATCAAATACGCACACACAGTACTTTACCGCATGCACAGTTTCAACCTGTATCAGAGGCAGTGCTAGACAGCCCTGCTGGAAGAAGAAGCTGAAAAGCAGATCCAAAAACGATTATTATTATGTAGGGTTTTTACCTGATCACATGCGCACTCAGGAGCAAGTCTGTATAATAATAATTGTGAAAATGGAGAGAGGGGAATTGAGAAGGCAATAGTAGATCAGAGGAGGAGTTTGAAAAGAGGAGGAGAGAGAGGGGTACTGGAGAGAAGGCCTGAGACGTATAAGCAGCACAATATGGGTGACCAAAACAATTATTGTGGCCCTATGCTGATAAACAGGGTCACATCAGGGGAGAAAGCTCATATGGCTTTGACAGACGGCATTTGATGCAGAGGGCTTAAAGGAACATCTGTATTTCAACCTAGTGTTGCCTGAGCTTTTTATGATAACTTGTAGGCACCATGCAATCTAAAAATCTATATCTAAAAACTTGAATAAAACCTGTACAAATAATTTAGTCAAAAGGTTGCCATTTTTGTTGTGTTTTCTGTGATTTATTTGTATATGCTTTTGACACTCTAAAATTGTGGTGCAATAAATATACTGTTCACTGTCCCAGGATAGGCATAATTGTAATGATTCAGATGCTCATTATTCTGAGCGCAGCGATTGAACTGTAGGAATCTATGTCCCACCAACCCCATTTTATATTTGGGGTACCTTGCATTCCAATCGACTGAAATTTTCAAATCAATTCAGCCAATAGGATTTCCGTAGCTCACAGCCTATTGGCTGATTTGAACATTTCAGCCAATAGGAATGCATTCAACCTTCAGTGTGCGGCGGTGATCGTACAAAGAGGATTGCCACGCTGGATGGTTCCATGGTCGTCGGTCCTGTTCCGTGGTCACCTCCACTCCATGTCGCCTTGGTCCTGGATGAAGATAAAAGAGGTCACCGCCGGAAGAAGATCACCACCACCTGGAAGAAGACCTTCTCTGCCGGACTTCAGGAAGAATTTAATACATTTATTAGGTAGATGTCACGGCTCCAAGAGCCGTTCCGCTACAGCTTTCTGAAGTCTTTGCCATAGCGTGACGCGCATTCTTGTCCATGCCTCACTGATAATGTCAGCCGGCCTATATCCACCCAGTGTTTTTGAGATTTAGGGCCTGTTTGTTGGATTTGCCCCATTGCTGGCAACTTCTACTGCTTTATTGTGAGAACTTTTATGTTACTGGACCTCTGCCTGCCTGACTCTGCCTGTGCCTTAACCCAAACCTGCATTAAGTTACCGGACCTCTGCCTGGCTGACTCTGCCTCTGCTTTAACCCATATCTGCCTAAACCTCCAGACTTTTGCCTGTCAGGTGCAGTCTTCTTCCTGCCTGATCTGAAGAATGAGTACCTGTTACTATTATTTTTATCCTACTGTGGTTCCTTGTTATCTGTCGCTGTTGTGGGTCACATCCTGGATTTTACTCAGTGTGCTAGTGTGTGTGTTTTAATTCATACTAGCCTTTGGGTCGATTCCGGATTGATACCGATATCCCTGACAGTAGATTTGCGATGTGGGTGAATGGATTACGGTTTAGGGGTTAATAGCTTAATTAGGTTTAATGCATTGTGGGGGAACAGCGGTTTAGGGGTAAATAGCTTAATTAGTTACTTTGCAATGAGGAGGATGGTGGATTAGGGGTTAATACATTTATTAGGGAGTTTGCGATGTGGGGGTTTTCAGATTAGGAGTTAATATATGTTATTAGTTATTGCGGTGGGCGATGGCGGTTGACAGGTAGATATTGCGCATGTGTTAGGTGATAGTTTATACTTTCAGGGAGTTACGGCGCTCACATGTTCAGCGCAAGGCTTGCTGCCTGCCTATGTGTGGCAAGGTGAAAATGGAGTAAAATTTCTCAATTTTCGCTGCGTAAGTCCTAGAACTGAATATGTGATACTGACTTGCGACACGGTTCTATGTTATTTTATGAGAGTATAATTAGTAGACGATAGGTGAAATATATGCGCTGCACTTATATGCGGCGCAGTATATGTGATATCAATACCGGACTAAAATCCAGCGTCGCCAGCTTTTGCAGGCGATGCTGCATATGTAATCTCGCCCTATGTGTGCAATTTTATTCTCAAGACTATTATATGTAGTCTTTTTTCTATCTCTAATGTTGTTAAAATATATTTAATTACAGTGCCTTCCCCTATACTTAAGGGTAGAGAATAATAGGTATAATTTATATACCATTTGACTGATCAATATCAAAAACTCCAATTAAATATAAAGTCCTTTAAGAGAATTATGTAAAAACAGTTGTTAAAAATATATATATACAAGTAATTTTTCCATTTCTTGCCTGGCAAACAAGCACAGGTCTGCATGAATTTTTTCCTGCCTTAGCATTCTATTTAGTTTTCTTTCCAGATTCTAGAAGCCTGTATTATCAAATAATCACCTGAAGTATCATGCATACAAGCACTTAGCTTGCTGCAAATATCTCCAAAATGTAAAGTTCTCATCTTTTTCAACATCTAAGAATGCTGCATTAATATGAAGAAGCTATGTGTAAAGCTAGATAGATGATAATAGGATTATTAATATCTTGAATATGCTGATTCTGACTCTACATCCATGTTTCATTGAAGTTTTCTCTATATTATTGGGCAAATAATTGAAGAGGGTTTAGATATTATTGCCAAGCTTGAATGGTAGAAAAGACACAGAGCTGGAAAAAGAATCTAGGGGCTTGTACTGTACATCCATCTGCTTTTTTTGGCTGCATCCTCAGTCAGACTGAATCTCATATAAAATAAAAAAAACTCTTCTCCATGTTTTACTTTACCTGTCTTCAGAATCAGGATTCTGAAGCCCTTAAATGCTTTCTTGTAATAATATACAATTGTCATGTCAGTCCTACTATCAAGTTTAGACTTTCTCAGATATGACACATTTACATAAGTTTTGGATCCACTCAGGGATACTCATAGAGGAAGAACAGGAAAGTAAAAAAAAGACGACAAAAAACAGCCTTCACTTTTTGTACAATAGTAATGAGTAGTACAGCAAATAATATAGCAGCTGAACACCATATATATACAGTATATATATATATATATATATATATATATATATATATATATATATATATACTGTTTTTGGTTTACCAGTGTGTTTATATATATATATATATATATATATATAAAGAGGGAATTATATTGTGAGGGGGGGTACCCAACGACAATATAAAAGTATTGCGCTGTATGCTTCTGTTTAACTCAAAGTGAGTAGGGGAACCTGGAAGTGCAGCTGTAATTCAGGGTGTGTGAGAGGGTTGTCCACTCCCCTAGGAGAGTGTGACAATCTTTCCCACTAGTGATTGTTAAAAGAAAGAGAGAGGAACAGCGCTTATCCTAGGAAAGAATCCCTGTTCACATATAATAGGATATAAAATATTAAAAGAAATAGAAGTAAATAACCATATATATGATTATATAGAGACACTCTATAAAGTAATATGGAATCACAATGTGATGTTCCAGTTAATATAAGTGATAATAATTCACAAAAATGTTATTAAATGATTTAAAAAGTCAGTTTAGTTGTTTTAGTAAGGACTAAATATCAAAATAGATGAAAAACAGGTCAATCTGGTAGGTATTACACTTACTAGAACAAACCTCAATCATATGAGGTAAGTTGCCGCCTCTTGTAAGTGTAAAAACTTCCTCAGTCCTGATGTGGCAGTATTGGTTGATCCAGACAGTAGTATCCTTCTCCTCTCAGAGTATGTGCCTTTCTCCTCCTTCTCCTCTCGGAGTATGTGCCTTTCTCCTCTTAGAGTATGGACTTTCAGTCCCAATGGAGGCTGGTAGTCTGTTTCCTTCACGCTCCCGCAGGGTTATGCAAAAGAGACAAAGAGCAAGGACATAGTGTAAAACCGTTTAATAATAAATGTAATGATTTAAAAACAGACAAATGGCAACTCACATTAAAAGTCCTCAAACATATGAGGCATGTGGATACACTGAGATACACTGTGTTACAATTGTGATGTGTGAACCCCGTAGCTGGTTGCAGTTTGCAGTTTGTAGAACAGTCACAAACAAGGGTTAAATATAGCCACAATGCAGTAAAATGAAAGATTGTGTAAAAACACCAACTGGTTATCGTGTTATATGACTAACCATATGGTACTTAACACACAAAGAATGTTGAAATTCAAAAATAGATCATATAATGATAAAAAAATCCCCCAATGGGGATAAAAGAATAAATATGTGGTTGTTTGTAATCCCTTACGCGTTTCAAAGGCTATGTTTTTCCTTCTTCCTCAGAGGGTGTTTTTACACTTACAAGAGGCGGCAACTTACCTCATATGATTGAGGTTTGTTCTAGTAAGTGTGATTCCATATTACTTTATAGAGTGTCTCTATATAATCATATATATGGTTATTTACTTCTATTTCTTTTAATATTTTATATCCTATTATATGTGAACAGGGATTCTTTCCTAGGATAAGCGCTGTTCCTCTCTCTTTCTTTTAACAATATATATATATATATATATATATATATATATATATATATATATATATATATATATATATATATATATATATATACAGGGAGTGCAGAATTATTAGGCAAATGAGTATTTTGACCACATCATCCTCTTTATGCATGTTGTCTTACTCCAAGCTGTATAGGCTCGAAAGCCTACTGCCAATTAAGCATATTAGGTGATGTGCATCTCTGTAATGAGAAGGGGTGTGGTCTAATGACATCAACACCCTATATCAGGTGTGCATAATTATTAGGCAACTTCCTTTCCTTTGGCAAAATGGGTCAAAAGAAGGACTTGACAGGCTCAGAAAAGTAAAAAATAGTGAGATATCTTGCAGAGGGATACAGCACTCTTAAAATTGCAAAGCTTCTGAAGCGTGATCATCGAACAATCAAGCGTTTCATTCAAAATAGTCAACAGGGTACCAAGAAGCGTGTGGAAAAACCAAGGCGCAAAATAACTGCCCATGAACTGAGAAAAGTCAAGCGTGCAGCTGCCAAGATGCAACTTGCCACCAGTTTGGCCATATTTCAGAGCTGTAACATCACTGGAGTGCCCAAAAGCACAAGGTGTGCAATACTCAGAGACATGGCCAAGGTAAGAAAGGCTGAAGGACAACCACCACTGAACAAGACACACAAGCTGAAACATCAAGACTGGGCCAAGAAATATCTCAAGACTGATTTTTCTAAGGTTTTATGGACTGATGAAATGAGAGTGATTCTTGATGGGCCAGATGGATGGGCCCGTGGCTGGATTGGTAAAGGGCAGAGAGCTCCAGTCCGACTCAGACGCCAGCAAGATGGAGTACTGGTTTGGGCTGGTATCATCAAAGATGAGCTTGTGGGGCCTTTTCGGGTTGAGGATGGAGTCAAGCTCAACTCCCAGTCCTACTGCCAGTTTCTGGAAGACACCTTCTTCAAGCAGTGGTACAGGAAGAAGTCTGCATCCTTCAAGAAAAACATGATTTTCATGCAGGACAATGCTCCATCACACACGTCCAAGTACTCCACAGCGTTGCTGGCAAGAAAGGGTATAAAAGAAGAAAATCTAATGACATGGCCTCCTTGTTCACCTGATCTGAACCCCATTGAGAACCTGTGGTCCATCATCAAATGTGAGATTTACAAGGAGGGAAAACAGTACACCTCTCTGAACAGTGTCTGGGAGGCTGTGGTTGCTGCTGCACGCAATGTTGATGGTGAACAGATCAAAACACTGACAGAATCCATGGATGGCAGGCTTTTGAGTGTCCTTGCAAAGAAAGGTGGCTATATTGGTCACTGATTTGTTTTTGTTTTGTTTTTGAATGTCAGAAATGTATATTTGTGAATGTTGAGATGTTATATTGGTTTCACTGGTAAAAATAAATAATTGAAATGGGTATGTATTTGTTTTTTGTTAAGTTGCCTAATAATTATGCACAGTAATAGTCACCTGCACACACAGATATCCCCCTAAAATATCTATAACTAAAAACAAACTAAAAACTACTTCCAAAACTATTCAGCTTTGATATTAATGAGTTTTTTGGGTTCATTGAGAGCATGGTTGTTGTTCAATAATAAAATTAATCCTCAAAAATACAACTTGCCTAATAATTCTGCACTCCCTGTATATATATTAGGCTATAGTATTTATCTGCCAGGCACATTTCATGTCAATCACACTATGGCATTAGTTAATTAAGACAAGAGCAGAACATTTGATTCAATTTTTACATCAACATACGTGCCGGAATATGCTTGCATATGTATCACAAGACTATTCCCATAGAAAATAAAACTCATAATGTGCACTGAGATTGATGAGTCGTTATTATTTCTGTCAATTAAATGTTTTATTAATTTCAAGCATTTTTAAGCATACGCACCAAGATAATCAACTGTTTTCATAGCAATTCACATTCACCACCTTTGAGGTCACATGTAAGTTCTAGACGAAAATAAAGGAGACTCACAATTTATTTTTTACAGATTACAGATGCATAGTGGCATTGCCATCATAACTGTGATCTCCCCTTGCATTTCCCACCATTGCTCTGCCCACCTCGCCCTGCCTATGCCCTGCCCATCCCTGCCCAAGGCACATAACACTATAGAGCTGCCAATAGCACATACTGGTCTTTACCCTCCCATTGCAACCCAGCCTATGACATACTCTTTCCAGTCCCCTTTTGGCCCCACCTCCAAAATGCAGGTGAGCCACCAACAAACGTTTCCTTTATTATTACTTGCTGATGACACCCCCGAAAATACAATAGTCTAGCATGAGTCTGAGCAGTGTTAACTTATTTAAACCATAAATTGTGGACTGGTTATACATGTCACATCTGTTCTGATGAAAAACAGAAGACTGATGACCAATCAACATATGATAAAAAGTCAAAGGGTGTAGGTTTTGAGACTATATAGATGAATAACTTTGTTTGGGTGCAGCTTTTAAGACTGTGCATATGAACTACCTTCTGTGTTCAAAAGACAGTACACAAACTTTTCTAGGAAATGCATTTGCAAGTTTGGCATTATTTAGGATACTAACAATGAATCATAGTTTGGATAATTTGTCTTTTTTCTTTGGTGACATTATCTCAAAGATTGATTTATCCTACCAGGAATTCAGTTGATCCCCGAGATGCTAACTTTGAGGCTATGGGGCTGGGGCCTATCTATCAAGCTGCAAATAGAGCTTGAGGCCCCGTGTTTCTGGCAAGCCTGTAGGCTTGCCAGAAACACCAGTTATGAAGCAGCGGTCTAAATACCCCTGCTCCATAACTCTGTCCGCCTGCTCTGATGAGGTGGACAGGAATCTCCGGAATTCAACACGATCGAGTACGATCGGTTTGATTAACCGCGAGTCTGCAGGGGGTGGCGTTGCACCAGCAGCTCACAAGAGCTGCTGGTGCAATGCTGAATACGGAGAGCGTATTGCTCTCTGCATTCAGCGATGTCTGTCGGACCTGATCCGCACTGTCGGATCAGGTCCGACAGACATATGATAAATAGGCCTCTATGACACATCTGATTGGCAAAAATTTTGATTAGTAGACTAGATGATTATTTTATATTTAAAAGGTGTACAAATGTGTGCATAAGTTAACATTCTGCAAATGATGTCCAACTAAAGATAACTTTGGATTATTTTAAATAATACATACAAATAAAAAATAGGGCTGATCTATCTATTTATCTATCTATCTATCTATCTATCTATCTATCTATCTATCTATCTATCTATCTATCTATCTATCTATCTATCTATCATCTATCAATATATATATTTTTTTTATCCGTCTGTCTGTTGGTCTCTCTATCTATCAATCTATTCAGGGAAATAAAAAGTAGGTTTTTTTTTGTTTGTTTTTTAAATATTCTTAAAATATTAAAATTACATTAAATTCTGAAACATATTTTTGAAAAATATTAACCTGCCTTAAAAATATAATTGAATCAATCATTTTTTTGACACAAAATATATGTGATTAATCATTTCTGGCAGTTATGTTTTGCAAAACATCATCATCAGTAGTGTTTTTTTTGGAAACTTATAAATGTTTGCTCATCTCATTACGTATTAAATGCTTCTTGTAAAAAGACAATGGCAAAGGTTTTTTCTTTGTCCATAAAAGCGCTTTAGCACAAATCATGGTTGACTGATCCCAGTAGCTCTAACAGACAGAGGTAAACAAGTTATATAACCAGAGTGCAGGGTTCTGGCTCTGAAATAACATGTCCAGGGGTTTCCTTTATTCCATAGAGAGGGAGACACAATGGGGCCAAGTTCTCAGGAAGCTGTTGTCATGGTAACATGTTCTGCACTAAAACATGGCCTGCATTTTGTACACAAAAGTCTGAATCCTTAACAAAAGATCGACGTCAATTACAGCTGAGATATAAACCACAACTCAAGTGAAAAACATTTAACCCATTGAATAAAAATTGATTTATTGCAAAGAGGTTATGATCCATTTACCAGAATTCAGTATAGAACTCATAGAGAAATAGAGAAAAAGAACAACATATCCACTACTCACACTTTTAGAATCACACAACTGTCACTAAGGGGATATTGGACAAATAAATTATTCTGAACACTTTGGTGCATTACCAATTATATTTTTAATATGTGTTCTCAATTCAAAATAAATATTTTCTACCCCTCTGCTGTGGCTCAATTCAGCCTCCCAGCCAAAGGTTAATTTGCTGTTTCACTTACACATGTGCAGAAAGTGACAGCATCATCAAGCATCACTTCAATGGCATGGACTGGCATTGGTGAGTCAACCAATATATATATTTACTTAATATTTATTTACAAAAACTCATTCTAAATGTGGCCAGTGCCACCAATCAGCAAGTGATACCCAGGTTCTGAACCGAAACGGGACTGGCTCCTAAGCTTATATTCCTGCTTTTTTAAATAAAGATACCAAGAGTATGGGAAAAAAATTGGAATCAATTAGAAAGTTGCTTACAATTTTATGCTCTATCTGATTCATGAAAAAAAAAGATTGGGTTGCATATCCCTTTAACATAATGCATAGTGGTGAACTACACACTGTAAAAAATGCCTTTAAAACATTACCAAAGGGGTCTCATAATACTGACAAATCATCTTATAGAATCTTGCCAGACCAGAGAGCATTAGAGAACCAGGCCCCTAGTGAGATTTTATTTTAAAGCTGGGAGTGGGATGTGCCAGCTATAAGTCTTTATCATTAAGTTAAACTTACAAGATTTAGTTTATGACATTTAAACATATATGGTTTGCATAATTGAGATATATATATATATATATATATATATATATAACTGTGTGTGTGTAAGCAAGCTGCTCATATTGACTATTACTAATTGCATTATTATAAAAAAAAAAAAAAAAAACTATGGCCTAGATTACGTGTTTTGCGTTAGAGGCTGAGCGGTGCTAACGAGCAGTTTTGTCTCACCGCTCACTTACATACAGCGCTGGTATTACGAGTTTACGAGACAAGAAGTGAGCATTGAACAAAATTTTGCTCATTACCGCACTCCAATACCAACGCTGCTTAAGTCAGCGGTGAGCTGGTTGTACGTGCTCGTGCATGATTTCCCAATAGGAATCAACGGGGAGAGCCAGCTGAAAAAAAGTCTAACGCCTGCAAAAAAGAAGCGTAAAACTCCTTAACGCAGCCCCATTGATTCCTATGGGGAAACAAAAGTTATGTCTACACCTAACACCCTAACATGAACCCCGAGTCTAAACACCCCTAATCGTACACTTATTAACCCCTAATATGTCGCCCCCGACATCACCGACACCTACATTATAATTATTAACCCCTAATCTGCCGTTCTGGACACCGCCGCCATCTACATTATACTTATGAACCCCTAATCTGCTGCCCCCAACATCGCCGACACCTACATTATATTTATTAACCCCTAATATGCCGCCTCCAATGTCGCCGCAACCTACCTACATTTATTAACCCCTAATCTGCCGGCCCCAACGTCTCCGCCACTATATTAAAGTTATTAACCCCTAAACCTAAGTCTAACCCTAACCCTAACACCACCTAACTTAAATATAATTACAATAAATCTAAATAAAATTACTATTATTAACTAAATTATTCCTACTAATAGTTACATTGTAGCTAGCTTAGGGTTTATTTTTATTTTACAGGCAAGTTTGTATTTATTTTAACTAGGTAACATAGTTATTAAATAGTTATTAACTATTTAATAACTACCTAGCTAAAATAAATACAAATTTACCTGTAAAATAAAACCTTACCTAAGTTAAAATAACACCTTACACTACACTATAATTAAATAAATTAACTAAATTAAATACAATTACCTAAATAAAATAAAATTAGCTAAAGTACAAACAAAAACAAACACTAAATTACAGAAAATAATAAACAAATTACAGATATTTAAACTAATTACACCTAATCTAATAGCCTTATTAAAATAAAAAAGCCCCCCAAAATAAAAAACCCTAGCCTAAACTAAACTAACAATAGCCCTTAAAAGGGCCTTTTTGCGGGGCATTGCCCCAAAGTTGTCAGCTCTTTTACCTGTAAAAAAATATACAAATGCAATCAGCCAATAGGATTAAGCTCACATTCTATTGGCTGTTCCAATCAGCCAATAGAATGCAAGCTCAATCCGATTGGCTGATTGGATCAGCCAATAGGATTGAACTTCAATCCTATTGGCTGATTGCATCAGCCAATAGGATTTTTTTCTACCTTAATTCCGATTGGCTGATAGAATTCTACCACTTCGCCCGGCTTGGATGAAGACTTCTCCCGGCTTCGTTGATGACTTCGGCCCGGCTTGGATGAAAACTTCTCCCGGTAAGTCGATCTTCAGGGGGTTAGCGTTAGGTTTTTTAAGGGTGTATTGGGTGGGTTTTATTTTTAGGTTAGGGACTTTGGGCTGCAATAGAGCTAACTGCCCTTCTAAGGGCAATGCCCATCCAAATGTCCTTTTCAGGGCAATGGGGAGCTTAGGTTTATTTAGATATTATTTTATTTGGGGGGTTGGTTGTGTGGGTGATGGGTTTTACTGTTGGAGGGGTTGTTTGTATTTTTTTTTTCAGGTAAAAGAGCTGATTACTTTGGGGCAATGCCCCGCAAAATGCCCTTTTAAGGGCTATTGTTAGTTTAGTTTAGGCTAGGGTTTTTTATTTTGGGGGGGCTTTTTTATTTTAATAAGGCTATTAGATTAGGTGTAATTAGTTTAAATATCTGTAATTTGTTTATTATTTTCTGTAATTTAGTGTTTGTTTTTGTTTGTACTTTAGCTAATTTTATTTTATTTAGGTAATTGTATTTAATTTAGTTAATTTATTTAATTATAGTGTAGTGTTAGGTGTTATTGTAACTTAGGTAAGGTTTTATTTTATAGGTAAATTTGTATTTATTTTAGCTAGGTAGTTATTAAATAGTTAATAACTATTTAATAACTATTCTACCTAGTTAAAATAAATACAAACTTGCCTGTAAAATAAAAATAAACCCTAAGCTAGCTACAATGTAACTGTTAGTTATATTGTAGCTAGCTTAGGGTTTATTTCATAGGTAAGTATTTAGTTTTAAATAGGAATAATTTAGTTAATGATAGTAATTTTATTTAGATTTATTGTAATTATATTTAAGTTAGGGTTAGACTTAGGTTTAGGGGTTAATAACTTTAATATAGTGGCAGCGACATTGGGGGCGGCAGATTAGGGTTTAATAAATGTAGGTAGGTTGCGGCGACATTGGGGGCGGCAGATTAGGGGTTAATAAATAGTATGTAGGTGTCAGCGATGTTGGGGCAGCAGATTAGGGGTTAATACACATAATGTAGGTGGCGGCGGTGTCCGGAACGGCAGATTAGGGGTTAACATTTTTATTATAGTGTTTGCGATGCAGGAGGGCCTCGGTTTAGGGGCTAATAGGTAGTTTATGGCTGTTAGTGTACTTTTTAGCACTTTAGTTATGAGTTTTATGTTACGGCGTTGTACCAAAAAACTCTTAACTACTGACTTTTAAATGCGTTAGGACTCTTGACAGGGTAGGGTGTACTGCTCACTTTTTGGCCTCCCAGGACAGACTCGTAATACCGGCGCTATGGAAGTCCCATAGAAAAAAGACTTTACAAAGTTTACGTAAGTTGGAGCTGTTACGTAAGTAAGAGCTGGTGTAACATGCTTGTGCACAATTTCCCTATAGGAAACAATGGGGAGAGCTGGCTGAAAAAAAGTCTAACACCTGTCAAAAAGTAGTATAAAGCTCCTTAACCCCTTAATGACAACTGACGTACCAGGTACGTCATGCATTAACAAGCAGTTAATGACAATGGACGTACCTGGTACGTCAGTTGTCTAAGAGAGTGCTGGAAGCGATCGCAACCGCTTCCAGCAGCACTCAGGGTATTGCAGTGATGCCTCCATATGGAGGCATCCTGCAATACCTTTTTAGAAGACTCCGATGCAGAGAGAGCCACTCTGTGGCCCTCTCTGCACCGGTAGCGATGGTGCAGGTTCGTTGGTGGGTGGGAGCATAACAGGGAGGCGGGTGGGTGGCCCATCGCTACCCGGCATCTGGTTCCTAGAAGTGCAATGTGCACACCGGGTGCCGGGAGCGTGCAGGGGGCGCGCGTGCGCGCGCATGTGCGCACGTGCGCGCGCATTAGCTGGCCACTGACAACAAAGAGGAGGGAAGAGGGGGGGGGGGAGATTTTTTAAAAAAATAATAAAAAAGGATCTGGGAGGGGGAGGGGGATAGGGGTATTGTGGGGGGCTGCTACACTACAGAAAACATCAAAAAAGCAAAAGAGCAAAAAATACTTTTGTTTTTGGGGCAAATTGGGTACTGGCAGACAGCTGCCAGTACCCAAGATGGCCGCAATTAGATAGGGGGGAGGGTTAGAGAGCTGGGGGGGGGGGGGATCATGGAGGTTGGGGCTAAGGCAGGAGTCCATCACAGCTAAAATATTTTATTTTTTTATAAAAAAAAAAAAACCTCCTTTTATTTAGTACTGGCAGACTTTCTGCCAGTACTTAAGATGGCGGGGACATTTGTGGGGTGGGGGAGGGAAGAGAGCTGTTTGGGAGGGATCAGGGGGTGGGATGTGTCAGGTGGGAGGCTGATCTCTACCCTAAAGCTAAAATTAACCCTGCAAGCTCCCTACAACCTACCTAATTAACCCCTTCACTGCTGGGCATAATTTATGTGTGTGCACAGCAGCATTTAGCGGCCTTCTAATTACCAAAAAGCAATGCCAAAGCCATATAAGTCTGCTATTTCTGAACAAAGGGGATCCCAAAGAAGCTTTTACAACAATTTGTGCCATAATAGCACAAGCTGTTTGTAAATAATTTCAGTGAGAAACCTAAAATTGTGAAAAATGTAAAGTTTTTTTTTTATTTGCTCGCATTTGGCGGTGAAATGGTGGCATAAAATATACCAAAATGTGCCTAGATCAATACTTTTGGTTGTCTTCTAACAAAAAATATATACATGTCAAGGGATATTCAGGTATTCCTGACAGATATCAGGGTTCCAATGTAACTAGCGCTAATTTTGAAAAAAAAGTGGTTTGGAAATAGCGAAGTGCTACTTGTATTTATGGCCCTATAACTTGAAAAAAAAGCTAAGAACATGTAAACATTGGGTATTTATAAACTCAGGACAAAATTTAGAAACTATTTAGCATGGGGTTTTTTTGGTGATTGTAGATGTGTAACAGATTTTGGGGGTGAAAGTTAGAAAAAGTGTGTTTTTTTCCATTTTTTCCTCATATTTTATTATTTTTTTTGTAGTAAATTATAAGACATGATGAAAATAATGGTATCTTTAGAAAGTCCATTTAATGGCGAGAAAAACGGTATATAATATGTGTGGGTACAGTAAATGAGTAAGAGGAAAATTACAGCTAAACACAAACACCGCAGAAATGTAAAAATAGCCATTGTCATTAAGGGTAAGAAAATTGAAAAATGGTCCGGTCATTAAGGGGTTAAAGCAGCCCCATTGATTCCTATGGGAAATAAAAGTTATGTCTACACCTAACACCCTAACATGAACCCCGAGTCTAAATCCCCTAATCTTACACTTATTAACCCCTAATCTGCCACCCCCGACATCGCCGGCACCTAAATTATAATTATTAACCCCTAATCTGCCGCTCCGGAAACCGATGCATCTACATTATACTTATGAACCCCTAATCTGCTGCCCCCAACATTGCCGACACCTACATTATATTTATTAACCCCTAATCTGCCGCCCCCTATGTCGCCACCACCTACCTACATTTATTAACCCCTAATCTGCTGTCCCCAACGTTGCATCCACTATAATAAACATATTAACCCCTAAACCACTGCATTCCTGCCTCGCAAACATTAGTTAAATATTATTAACCCCTAATCTGCCGGCCCAAACATCGCCGCCACCTACCTACATTTATTAACCCCTAATCTGCCGCCCACAACGTCGCGGCCACTATATTAAAGTTATTAACCCCTAAACCTAAGTCTAACCCTAAACCTAACACCCCCTAACTTAAATATAATTTAAATAAATATAAATAAAATTACTATAATTAACTAAATTATTACTATTTAAAACTAAATACTTACCTATAAAATAGACCATAAGATAGCAAAAACATAACTAATAGTTACATTGTAGCTAGTTTAGGATTTATTTTGATTTTACAGGCAAGTTTGTATTTATTTTAACTACTTAGAAAAGTTATTAAATAGTTATTAACTATTTAATAACTACCTAGTTAAAATAAAGACAAAAGTACCTGTAAAATAAAAAATAACCTATGTTACAATTACACCTAAAACTACACTATAATTAAATGAATTCCCTAAATTAAATACAATTAAATACAATTATATAAAATTATCTTGAGTACAAAACAAAACCCCACTAAATTACAGAAAATAATAAACAAATTACAAGATTTTTATACTAATAACACCTAATCTAATCCCCCTAACAAAATAAAAAAGCCCCCCGAAAATAAAAAAGCCCTACCCTACACTAAATTACAAATAGCCCTTAAAAGGGCCTTTTGCGGGGCATTGTCCCAAAGTAATCAGCTCTTTTACCTGTAAAAAAATTACAAATCCCCCCAACATTAAAACCCACCACCCACACAACCAACCCTACTCTAAAACCCACCCACTACCCCCTTAAAAAAACCTAACACTAACCCCTTGAAGATCACCTTACCGGGGGAAATCTTCACCCAACCCAGCCGAAGTCCTCAACGAAGTCGGGAGAAGTCTTTATCCAAGCCAAGCGAAGTGGTCCTCCAGACGGGCAGAAGTCATCATCCAGATGGCATCTTCTATCTTCATCCATCCGCGCTGAGCGCGTCCATCTTCAAGACATCCGACGCGGAAAATCCTCTTCAATCGACAGCTAACACAGAATGAAGATACCTTTAAGTGACATCATCCAAGATGGCATCCCTTCAATTCCGATTGGCTGATAGAATTCTATCAGCCAATTGGAATTAAGGTAGAAAAAATCCTATTGGCGGATGCAATCAGCCAATAGGATTGAAGTTCAATCCTATTGGCTTAGCTCGCAATCTATTGGCTGATTGGATCTATTCTATCAGCCAATCTGAATTGAAGGGACGCCATCTTGGATGACATCACTTAAAGGTACCTTCATTCTGTGTTAGCCGTCGATTGAAGAGGATGCTCCACATCGGATGGACCTGCGCCGGATGAAGACAGAAGATGCCGTCTGGATAAAGACTTCGCCCGGCTTGGATGAAGACTTCTCCCGTCTTCGTTTAAGACTTCGGCCCGGTTGAGTGAAGACTTCTCCTGGTAAGTTGATCTTCAAGGGGTTAGTGTTAGGTTTTTTTAAAAGGGGTATTGGGTGGGTTTTAGAGTAGGGTTGGTTGTGTGGGTAGCTAATTGCTACCGCAAGCTCATGGTAGCAATTAGCGCTTATGAAATTAACCAGAGATTGTATCTCTGGTTAATTTTCTAAATCTGCCCCAAATGTCCCTCAAATACTGTACTGTCTACTGTAGTTTTAAAAAAAATAAAGATGGCAGAATCTTTTTTAAAAAAAATAAAATTACTGCACTAGGCAGTATTTTGGGGTTAAAAGTGGTGGTAGTTGGATATTAGAAAAAAAAAGGCACTGAAAAGTACCTTTACATTGCGGTCAATGGGAACTGTGTGTTCTCTGTATATATATATATGTATATGCGTATATACATATATATTTATGTGTTAATATGTGTATATACACATAATAACACATAAATATATATGTTTATCAGCATATATAACTATATTTAATTGCCGCCATCTCATTCGCTGGCACTGAAGATCTAATGCTGTTTCCTAGAAATAATCAGCTAGATTACGAGTTTTGCGTTATAAGTGAAAAAGCCTCATAACGCTGCTTTCTCACTACCGCTGCTATTACAAGTCTTGCCGGTATAGCTGTACTGCACACTTTTTTGGCCGTCATGCAACATAACTACCACAGCTTTGAAAAAGTCCTTTTTCAATGGGACTTCCCTAGATATTACGAGTTTGCCTATCTGACCAAAAAGGGAGCGGTACAGCCCATAACTACAAGATCTGTACCGTAAACTGAAAGTCAGTAGTTATGACTTTTATGTTACAAAGCCGTAACATAAAACTCATAACTAAAGTGCTAAAAAGTACACTAACACCCATAAACTACCTATTAACCCCTAAACCGAGGCCCTCCCACATCGCAAACACGAAAATACAATTATTAACCCCTAATCTGCCTCTCCCGACATCGCTGCCACTAGAATTAACATATTAACCCCTAAATCACCACACTCCCGCATTGCAAACACTAGTTAAATATTATTAACCCCTAATCTGCTGTCCCTAACAACGCCGCAACCTACATTACTGTTATTAATCCCTAATCTGCTGCCCCCAAATTCGCCACCACTATACTAAAGTTATAAACCCCTAAACCTAACCCTAAGTCTAAACCTAACACCCCTAACTTTAATATAATTAAAATAAATCTAAATAAAAATTACTATCATTAACTAAGTAATTACTATTCAAAATTAAATACTTACCTGTAAAATAAACCCTAAGATAGCTACAATATAACTAATAGTTACATTGTAGCTATCTTACGCCTAGATTACGAGTTGTGCATTAGGGTAAAAAAGCAGCGTTAAGAAGTCCTAACGCTGATTTTTTACTAACGCTGCTATTACAAGTCTTGAAAGTTTAGGGTCACCGCACACTCCTTTGGCCTTACCGCAAAACGACTTACGTAAACTTCGTAAAGTCTTTTTTTCTATGGGACTTCCATAGCGCCAGTTTTATGAGTCTGTCCTGGTAGGCCAAAAAGTGAGTGGTACACCCTACCCTGTCAAGATATGGTACAACGCCGTAACATAAAACTCATAACTAAAGTGCTAAAAAGTACACTAACACCCATAAATATCTTTTTCAATAAATATCTTTTTCAGCCCAAAGTTCCACTTACAGTTTTTGAAGACCAGACATCCATCCTTAACGAAGCCGGGAGAAGTCTTCATCCAAGCAGCAAGAAGTGGTCCTCCAGGCGGGCAGAAGTCTACATCCAGACGGCATCTTCTATCTTCATCCTTCTTATGCGGAGCGGCTCCATCTCTTAAGACATCTGGCGTGGAGCATCCTATTCGTTCGATGGTTGGAATTAAAGGTGAAAAAATCCTATTGGCTGATTCAATCAGCCAATAGGATTGAGCTTCAATCCTATTGGCTGATCCAATCAGCTAATAGGATTGAGCTCGCATTCTATTGGCTGATTGGATCAGCCAATAGGATTGAAGCTCAATCCTATTGGTTGATTGCATCAGCCAATAGGATTTTTTCACCTTTAATTCCGATTGGCTGATAGAATTCTATCAGCCAATCGGAATTCAAGGGACGCCATCTTCGATGACGTCATTTAAAGGAACCTTTATTCTTCAGCGACCTTCGAAAGAAGAGGATGCTCCACGCCGGATGTCTTGAAGAAGGAGCCGATCTGCGTCGGAAGGATGAAGATAGAAGATGCCATCTGGATGAAGACTTCTGCTCACATGAAGGACCACTTCTTGCCACTTGGATGAAGACTTCTCCTGGCATCGTTGAGGATGGATGTCCAGTCTTCAAAAACTGTAAGTGGATCTTCGGGTTTAGTGTTAGGTTTTTATAAGGGTTTGTTGGGTGGGTTTTATTTTTAGATTAGGGTTTGGGCTAAAAAATGCCCTTTTAAGGGCAATGGGGAGCTTAGGTTTTTTAGATAGGATTTTATTTGGGGGGTTTGGTTGTGTGGGTGGTGGGTTTTACTGTTGGGGGGTTGTTTGTATTTTTTTTACAGATAAAAGAGCCGATTTCTTTGGGGCAATGCCCTGCACAAGGCCCTTTTAAGGGCTATTGGCAGTTTAGTTTAGGCTAGGGTTTTTTTATTTTGGGGGGGCTATTAGATTAGGTGTAATTAGTTTAAATATTTGATAATTTATTTTTTATTTTGTATAATTTAGTGTTTGTTTGTTTTTTGTAAATTTAGTTAATTGTATTTAATTAATGTAATTTATTTAATTGTAGTGTAAGGTTAAAGGGTTAGTGTAAGACAGGTTAGGTTTTATTTTACAGGTAACTTTGTATTTATTTTAGCTAGGTAGTTAGTAAATAGTTAATAACTATTTACTAACTAGTCTACCTAGTTAAAATAAATACAAACTTGCCTGTGAAATAAAAATAAAATCCAAGATAGATACAATGTAGCTATTAGTTATATTGTAGCTATCTTAGGGTTTATTTTACAGGCAAGTATTTATTTAGTTTTAAATAGGAATTATTTAGGTATTAATTGTAATTTTTATTTAGATTTATTTTAATTATGTTCAAGTTAGTGGGTGTTAGGGTTAGGGTTAGGTTTAGGGGTTAATAACTTTAGTATAGTGGCGGCGACGTTGGGGCGGCAGATTAGGGGTTAATAAGTGTAGGTAGGTGGCGGCAACATTGGGGCAGCAGATTAGGGGTTAATAAGTCTAGGTAGGTGGCGGCGACATATTAGGGGTTAATAAGTGTAGGTAGGTGGCTTAAACATTGGGGGTGGTAGATTAGGGGTTAATACATGTAGGTAGGTGGCGGCGATGTTAGGGGTGGCAGATTAGGGGTTAATAAGTGTACTGTATGTGGCGGCAATGTCGGGACGGCAGATTAGGGGTGTTAAGACTCGGGGTTTATGTTAGGGTGTTAGGTGTAAACATAAATTTTGTTTCCCCATAGGAATCAATGGGGCTGCGTTACGGAGCTTTATGCTCCGTTATTGCAGGTGTTAGGCTTTTTTTTAGCCGGCTCTCCCCATTGATGTCTATGGGGGAAATCGTGCATGAGCTCAAAGCAGTGCTGGTAATTGAGTGCGGTATGGAGCTCAATGGAGCTCAACGCTGACATATTGCCTGCTAACGCCGGGTTTATGAAAACCTGTAATAGCAGCGCTAAATGGAGGTGAGCGGTGGAAATAACTTGCAAGTTAGTACCGAGCCGCTCATAACGCAAAACTCATAATCTAGCCGAATGTGAATGCTTCCTAGCAATGTGAACATGAGCTTGCATTCACATTGCAGCTAACTTGTAATACCAGCACACATTATCGTGCACTGGTATTACAAAGTTGATCGCTAATGTTGCTTTCATGAAGGCGATATATAGCGCTCCACTTGTAATCTAGCCCAACGTTTTTCATCAATATATATTTTATCATGATTTAATATGAGTTATATAAAACAAAAAGTCATCAGTGCCAAGTACACAAAAGGACCAAATCATCTCAGAGAGCAGCTTTCCATAAAATTTATGTTTTGGGTTTTTGTTCTGTATCCACTGGAAATTCCATTAATGAACTACACAGACAAAGAATGTTTTCTCATAGGTTGCCTGATTGAGTGCTGAACAGTAAATGTTTGTTTGAACTATTTCTCTGTACTAAATAACTGGGAACAAAAAATTGTCTAGTTGAAAAAAGGTAGGTGTCAAAGCAAGGTTTCAAGAAAACATTTACAATTATTTTAATTTATTAATTCCAACAAAATGTCATAGAAATTCTGACCCTGCTTAAGGCTCTCATTTTCTTGTTTAACTTTTCTAGTTGTATATCTGGGATACTTCATTTTCATTAACATAGAAAACAATAGGTAGATAATATTCAAGGCACTATTGATAGAGAAAGCTCTGCATAGCAACAGCCATTTAGCTATCAGTAGTGACAGATCAGCAATCAGAGATCTGTGGCCCTGAAACAACATTTAAGTAATAGCAGAAGCTGCTACTTTCTATGGCCTAGATTTGGAGTTTGGCGGTAGCCATGAAAACCAGCGTTAGAGGCTCCTAACGCTGGTTTTAGGCTACCTCCGGTATTTGGAGTCACTCAAAAAAGGGTCTAACGCTCACTTTTCAGCCGCGACTTTTCCATACCGCAGATCCCCTTACGTCAATTGCGTATCCTATCTTTTCAATGGGATCTTTCTAACTCCGGTATTTAGAGTCGTGTCTGAAGTGAGCGTTAGAAATCTAACGACAAAACTCCAGCCGCAGAAAAAAGTCAGTAGTTAAGAGCTTTCTGGGCTAACGCCGGTTCATAAAGCTCTTAACTACTGTACTCTAAAGTACACTAACACCCATAAACTACCTATGTACCCCTAAACCGAGGCCCCCCCACATCGCCGCCACTCAATTTAATTTTTTTAACCCCTAATCTGCCGACCGCCACCTCCGTTATCCTTATGTACCTAATCTGCTGCCCCTAACACCGCCGACCCCTATATTATATTTATTAACCCCTAAACTGCCCCCCACAATGTCGCAGCCAGCTACCTACAATAATTAACCCCTAATCTGCCGACTGCAAAGAGCCGCCACCTACATTATAGCTATGTACCCCTAATCTGCTGCCCCTAACACCGCCGACCCCTATATTATATTTATTAACCCCTAATCTGCCCCCCACAACGTCGCCTCCACCTGCCTACACTTATTAACCCCTAATCTGCCGAGCGGACCACACCGCTATCATAATAAAGTTATTAACCCCTAATCCGCCTCACTAACCCTATAATAAATAGCATTGACCCCTAATCTGCCCTCCCTAACATCGCCGACACCTAACTTCAAACATTAACCCCTAATCTGCCGACTGGAGCTCACCGCTATTCTAATAAATGTATTAACCCCTAAAGCTTAGTCTAACACTAACACCCCCCTAACTTAAATATAATTTAAATCTAACAAAATTAATTAACTCTTATTAAATAAATTATTCCTATTTAAAGCTAAATACTTACCTGTAAAATAAATCCTAATATAGCTACAATATAAATTATAATTATATTATAGCTATTTTAGGATTAATATTTATTTTACAGGTAACTTTGTATTTATATTATCAGGGATATTTGTGATACTGATGTAATACCACAAATCCCCTATAGGAGGCGCTAATAACTAGGGGTAGAATAATGATGATGGGCAGAGTATAACACTGGAATGGTAATACAATCAATGTGCCCCTGGTAATACCATATATGTAAATAAAATTATAAATCTAAAAATTATAAAAAGCAATAATAATTAAAAAATAATAATAATAAAAAATATATATTAAAAAATGGTTAAAATATGTATATACAGACGTATCAAATGGTCAAATGGAAAAGTTCAAATGAAGTCCAAATAAGTCCAGAAATAGATAGATAAGGCAGCTCTCGGTCTTCATCCAAACGATGGTGTATCTTCAAAGAATGGTTAACTGCAAGGAAAACAGAAACAGAGGCGCCACGTGTGTAGATCAATCAAAACTGACAAAATCCAAGCAAGATGAGATACAGGATACTCACAAACGTGAAGGCACTCTCTTGTGCCTGTAGGGGCAGGCTGGTATTTAACAGCAAACCAGCTGGCTGTACCAGGGGATCCCCGTCAGGATATCCTATAGTTGTGGTGGATCTCACAACAGCAACCCTTATCTATGTTACTTCCAGCAAAAAGGAAAATATGTCCAGAGGGGAGGAAGGCTAGACAGCCTTATGGTTACTGGCAAGGGAAATGCCACACGAACACCAGATTTGTATACAAGCCTGATGAAACAGGGTCTTCCCTGAGAAACGCGTCGCTATTATCTCTGCATATACAAGGAGACTTGCCATATAACACACCCAGCTGTAATTTGTTGCACTGATGGTATTTTTTATCTTTTGAAAAATAAAATACTTGAAACTTTTTTAACAAATCTGGTGTTCGTGTGGCATTTCCCTTGCCAGTAACCATAAGGCTGTCTAGCCTTCCTCCCCTCTGGACATATTTTCATTTTTGCTGGAAGTAACATAGATAAGGGTTGCTGTTGTGAGATCCACCACAACTATAGGATATCCTGACGGGGATCCCCTGGTACAGCCAGCTGGTTTGCTGTTAAATACCAGCCTGCCCCTACAGGCACAAGAGAGTGCCTTCACGTTTGTGAGTATCCTGTATCTCATCTTGCTTGGATTTTGTCAGTTTTGATTGATCTACACATGTGGCGCCTCTGTTTCTGTTTTCCTTGCAGTTAACTTTGTATTTATTTTAACCAGGTACAATAGCTATTAAATAGTTAAGAACTATTTAATAGCAAAAATAGTTAAAATAATTACAAAATTACCTGTAAAATAAATCCTAACCTAAGTTACAATTAAACCTAACACTATACTATCATTAAATTAATTAAATAAAATACCCACAATTACCTACAATTAAACCTAACACTACACTATCAATACATTAATTAAATACAATACCTAAAAATAACTACAATGAAATAAACTAACTAAAGTACAAAAAATAAAAAAGAACTAAGTTACAAAAAATAAAAAAATATTTACAAACATTAGAAATATATTACAACAATTTTAAACTAATTACACCTACTCTAAGCCCCCTAATAAAATAACAAAGCCCCCCAAAATAAAAAATGCCCTACCCTATTCTAAATTACTAAAGTTCAAAGCTCTTTTACCTTACCAGCCCTGAACAGGGCCCTTTGCGGGGCATGCCCCAAAGAATTCAGCTCTTTTGCCTGTAAAAAAAATATACAATACCCCCCCAACATTACAACCCACCACCCACATACCCCTAATCTAATCCAAACCCCCCTTAAATAAACCTAACACTAAGCCCCTGAAGATCTTCCTACCTTGTCTTCACCTCACCGGGTATCACACCGATCTGTCCTGGCTCCGATATCTTCATCCAACCCAAGAGGGGGCTAGACATCCATCATCCGATGGCTGAAGAAGTCCAGAAGAGGGTCCAAAGTCTTCATCCTATCCGGGAAGAAGAGTAGATCCGGACCGGCAACCATCTTCTTCCAAGCGGCATCTTCTATCTTCATCCGATGAGGATCGGCTCCATCCTGAAGACCTGGAGCCGGTCCAATCAGAATCAAGATCAATCCGATTGGCTGATCCAATCAGCCAATCAGATTGAGCTCGCATTTTATTGGCTGATCGGAACAGCCAATAGAATATGAGCTCAATCTGATTGGCTGATTGGATCAGCCTATCGGATTGAACTTGATTCTGATTGGCTGATTCCATCAGCCAATCAGAATATTCCTACCTTAATTCCGATTGGCTTATAGAATCCTATCAGCCAATCGGAATTCGAGGGACGCCATCTTGGATGACGTCCCTTAAAGGAACCGTCATTCTTCAGTTGGACGTCGCCGGATGAAGATGGGTCCGCTGTGGAGGTCTTCAGGATGGAGCCGGTCCTCATCGGATGAAGATAGAAGATGCCGCTTGGAAGAAGATGGTTGCCGGTCCGGATCTACTCTTCTTCCCGGATAGGAAGAAGGAAATACAGGTAAGTATTTAGCTTTAAATAGGAATAATTTATTTAATAAGAGATAATTAATTTCGTTAGATTAAAATTATATTTAATTTAGGGGGGTGTTAGTGTTAGGGTTAGACTTAGCTTTAGGGGTTAATACATTTATTAGAATAGCGGTGAGCTCCAGTCGGCAGATTAGGGGTTAATAATTGAAGTTAGGTGTTGGCGATGTTAGGGAGGGCAGATTAAGGATTAATACTATTTATTATAGGGTTAGTGAGGCGGATTAGGGGTTAATAACTTTATTATAGTAGCGCTCAGGTCGGGTTGGCAGATTAGGGGTTAATACGTGTAGGCAGGTGGAGGCAACGTTGAGGGGGGCAGATTAGGGGTTAATAAATATAATATAGGGGTCGGCAGTGTTAGGGGCTCAGATTAGGGGTACATAGGGATAATGTAAGTAGCGGCGGTTTACGGAGCGGCAGATTAGGGTTTAATAATAATATGCAGGGGTCAGCAATAGCGGGGGCAGCAGAATAGGGGTTAATAAGTGTAAGGTTAGAGGTGTTTAGACTCGGGGTACATGTTAGAGTGTTAGGTGCAGACGTAGGAAGTGTTTCCCCATAGGAAACAATGGTGCTGCGTTAGGAGCTGAACGCGGCTTTTTTGCAGGTGTTAGGTTTTTTTTCAGCTCAAACAGCCCCATTGTTTCCTATGGGGGAATCGTGCACGAGCACGTTTTTGAGGCTGGCCGCGTCCGTAAGCAACTCTGGTATCGAGAGTTGCAGTTGCGTTAAATATGCTCTATGCTCCTTTTTTGGAGCCTAACGCAGCCTTTATGTGGACTCTCAATACCAGAGTTATTTTTATGGTGCGGCCAGAAAAAAGCCAGCGTTAGCTACGCGGGTCGTTACCGACAAAACTCTAAATCTAGCCGTATGTGAGCCGCTATAGCATAATAAGGACCTTGTTCTATTAGAATTATGTGCAGCATGTAATGCTGCCACAGACCTATTTTTTGAAACAACTTCTGAAACTAGTTGTACAAATGTTGTTAATCATAACTGTAACCTCTGTATACATAATTCCCTCCCCTATTTCAGTGTCTATTATGCTCAATTCCCTGCCCACTCATAAATACTCTGACCAAATCTATGTCCCCCTTTTCCTACACAAACACTTTCCATGGTGCAAACACCTCTCTTTACACATTATTCTCCCAGTACAAGTCAAGACCAAGATCCCATCTGAAACCCTAATCCCCAGAAATTACAACTGAATAACATGTCTTTTTTATTGTAAAATAAAAATTATCTGTCACCCCCAAAAAATTCCACATATCTGAAGTTCGGCTAAAGGCTTTTTAGCTTTCATTCTCTTCTATCCATCAGTAGCATGTCCCCCTCTTTTTCTTGTCTCTCTTTGTAATTGGTCCTTAAAAAAATACAAAATTCAGATTGATTAATTAAGTAAATGGCCATTCCACTATCCAGAAAGGTTTGATTAATCAATCAGGATTTTCTTAATATTAGAAGGAACCCCTAAAAGGAACCAGAACTTGTTGGTGTGTTGAAAGAAATTGTGTTGCTGCTGGTGGGAATATGCTGAAGTATGACCATTCTTCAAATGGATTTAAGATAAGTGAAAAGTAAGGAAATTTATTTTTTAAAATAAATGACTTAATTTCATTTTTTTTTTTTTATAGTTAGGTGTTGGGGAATTATTTGAACTGGGTGAGGGCGATTTAGAGGTGTTACTTATAGTGCAGAAGTGTGGGGGCTACATTTATGGGGATACATGCAGTGGAAGAGGGAATCATTTAGAAGGTTTTTACCAGTAGGTAGTATAATGTTGATACTTGTGATGCAACTGTGGATCATTTAATAAGGGCTACATAGAATCTGAAAAGGTGTTTAGTTAGAGGTGAGTATGGTTGCTAAAATTACTCACTATGACAAATTTGCTGGGGTTTTTTTTCCTAGTGACACTATTATGACTGATTGTTTAGATTCTAGGTCATTGTGTTTGAGGACGTTTAATCAATTTACTTAGTTCCATTTCATATTAACAAAGGTGAATATATCCAAGTAAACACTTAAATCAATGTTAATCAATTCCAATTCTTTAGAATAGCCATGCAAAGACCATTCCAATCATTCCAAAAAACATTTCTTATGGTTTTCTATTTTTTATGCTTTCTACTGAGAAAACACTGTAGGTACTTTGCATTAATGTATCTCTCCAATGGTATTGCAATCTTTTTTTTTTTACAATTTTTCTTGATAATTAGATGGATTAGCAAGTCTTGCCAGACACACAACTAAATGCCACATTAGACAAGCATGGTTTTGTCAAATTTTGGTGAATCATATATTTATCTACTGGGCCTGGTCACTAATAAATGAAAGGTCTCTCTTTAACTTTGTAAATTTTACATGAACAATAATTATTTGACAGTCCAAACTCATTTATCATTTATTTTCTGCTTCATCTTTGCTTGAACATTCTTGCTTCTAATATATAATTCAAGATTAAGTCAGTTATATTTGTCCATCCAACAAAGAATACACAATTATGATTAACTGAGACTTCTTATTTCATTATGTTTCTAATATATACATAGTTTCTATGGTTTTTTTTTTATCTTAGTTTCCTGGAGAAATATGTTTTTGCCTATAACCTTATTGATAAAAAGAAGGTAGGAAATATAATCTACTGAAAGATGGCAGGAACATTCCAAAAGTTATTGAGAAAAGTGCACAAACATAGAAGAAATACAGGAATATTACTGCAGAATATTTTAAAAATGTGCCCATTTACATTGTGAATAATATGTTCTCCATTGTTCTTTGAGCTGAAAACAATAGCGTGATAAAGTTTTTATTCATTGGTTACATTTCTCTCTCATATATTGTTCTATATCTAAACTAATGTTAGAAAATGTGTTAAGATTTATAATAGAATTGAATCTTCATTCTGTCAGTGTAAAGTAATATGACCCCTTAAGGAAGCAATAATTTATCAGGATTGCTTCAGTCTTAGTTTTATTCAATCTAAAAGTGAATGTGACTAGGATAAGTTATTTGTAGCCTGAGTTGTACTGTAAAGTGTATGACTGACTCATGCAGCACCTGGGCTAGGAATGTGTACATCCCATGATAGGAAATATCAGACTAATATTCTTACAGTTAGGGAGATCCAAAATATGCAGTAACATGCGGCTAGATTTAAATTCTTGTCGGTAAAGACCCGCATAGCTAACGCAGCTTTTTTTCCCAACGCACCCTTAAGACAACGCTGGTATTCAGAGTTGTCTGAAGGGCTGCGTTAGGCTCCAAAAAGGGAGCGTTGAGCCGAATTTACCGCCACTTCAACCCTCAATAACAGCGTTGCTTACGGTAGCGGTGAGCTGGCAAAACGTGCTCGTGCACGATTCCCCCATAGGAAACAATGGGGCACTTTGGGATAAAAAAAAACTAACAACTGCAAAAAAGCAGTGTTAAGCTCCCAATGCCGCCCCATTGTTTCCTAGGGGAAACACTTTCTAAGTCTGCACCTAACACCCTAACATGTACCCCGAATCTAAAGACCCCTAACCTTACACTTATTAACCCCTAATCTGCCGCCCCCGCTATCGCTGACACCTGCATTATATTATTAACCCCTAATCTGCCGCTCCGTACACCGCCGCAACCTACATTATCCCTATGAACCCCTAATCTGCTTCCCCTAACACCGCCGACCCCTATATTATATTTATTAACCCCTAATCTGCACCCCCAAAGTCTCCGCTACCTTACCTACACTTATTAACCCCTAATCTGCCGACCGGACCTCGCTGCCACTATAATCAATTATCAGAAGCCAATCAGATTCAAGTTCAATCCGATTGGCTGATCCAATCAGCCAATCAGATTGAGCTTGCATTCTATTGGCTGATCGGAACAGCCAATTGAATATTGAGCTTGCATTCTATTGGCTGTTCCGATCAGCCAATAGAATGCAAGCTCAATCTGATTGGCTGATTGGATCAGCCAATCGGATTGAACTTGAATCTGATTGGCTGATTCAATCAGCCAATCAGATTTTTCCTACCTTAATTCTGATTGGCTGATAGAATCCTATCAGCCAATCGGAATTTGAGGGACGTCATCTTGGATGACGTCATTTAAAGGAACCTTCATTCGGCGAGTAGGCGTCGGTTGAAGAGGATGGATCCGCGTCAGCTGGAAAAAGATGGCTCCACTCCGGATGGATGAAGATAGAAGATGCCGCTTGGATGAAGATGTCTGCCGGTCCGGATGTCCTCTTCTGCCCGGATAGGATGAAGACTTCTGCTGGTCTGGATGTCCTCTTCTGCCCCATCGGATGAAGACTTTGGCCCAGCTGGGTGAAGAAGACTCAAGGTAGGGAGTGTTAGGTTTATTTAAGGGGGATTTGGGTTAGAGTAGGGGTATGTGGGTGGTGGGTTTTAATGTTGGGGGGGTTGTATTTTTTTTTACAGGCAAAAGAGCTGATTACTTTGGGACATGCCCCGCAAAAAGCCATTTTAAGGGCTGGTAAAAGAGCTGATTACTTTTTTAATTTAGAATAGGGTAGGGACCTTTATTATTTTGGGGGGCTTTTTTATTTTATTAGGGGGCTTAGAGTAGGTGTAATTAGCCTAATATTCTTGTAATCTTTTTTTTTATTTTTTGTAATTTAGTGTTTGTTTTTTATTGTAATTTAGTTAAGTTTAGTTTATTTAATTGTATGTAATTGTAGGTAATTTATTTAATTAATTTATTGATAGTGTAGTGTTAGGTTTAATTTTAACTTAGGTTAGGATTTATTTTACAGGTCATTTTGTAATTATTTTAACTAGGTAGCTATTAAATAGTAAATAACTATTTAATAGCTATTGTACCTAGTTAAAATAAATACAATGTTGCCTGTAAAATAAATATAAATCCTAAAATAGCTACAATATAATTATTCGTTATATTGTAGCTATATTAGGGTTTATTTTACAGGTAAGTATTTAGTTTTAAATAGGAATACTTTAGTAAATAAGATTTAATTTATTTTGTTAGATTAAAATTATATTTAATTTAGGGGGGTGTTAGTGTTAGGGTTAGACTTAGCTTTAGGGATTAATACATTTATTATAGTAGCGGCGAGGTCCGGTCGGCAGATTAGGGGTTTTAACTTGAAGTTAGGTGGCGGCGATGTTAGGGAGGGCAGATTAGGGGTTAATACTATTTATTATAGTGTTTGTGAGACGGGAGTGTGGCGGTTTAGGGGTTAATATATTTATTATAGTGGCGGCGAGGTCCGGTCGGCAGATTAGGGGTTAATAAGTGTATTTAGGTAGCGACGGGGGGGCAGATTAGGGGTTAATAAATATTATGTAGGTGTCGGCGATGTTAGGGGCAGCGGATTAGGGGTTCATAGGGATAATGTAGGTGGTGGCGATGAGCGGTTGGCAGATTAGGGGTTAAAAATATTTAGTATAGTGGCGGCGATGTGGGGGGACCTCAGTTTAGGGGTTTATAGGTAGTTTATGGGTGTTAGTGTACTTTAGAGCACTGTAGTTAAGAGCTTTATAAACCGGCGTTAGCCCATAAAGCTCTTAACTACAGCCTTTCCATGGGTGGTAGGAGTCTTGTCGGTAGAGGTGTAACGCTCACTTCAGCCAAGACTCTAAATACCAGCGTTAGGAAGATCCCATTGAAAAGATAGGATACGCAATTGGTGTAAGGGGAACTGTGGTATGGAAAAGTCACGGCTTGAAAGTGAGCGGTACACCTTTACCTGTCTGACTCTAAATACCAGCGGGCGGCCAAAAGCAGTGTTAGGACCCCTTAACGCTGCTTTTGACAGCTCACGCCAAACTCTAAATCTAGGCGATGATTTTCTTGAATTGTAAACCATAGGTTACAACATATTAATATTGTAATGTGCTTTTCATTTCCTATATTTTATAGTTAGTAATGAATATTAAAATGGTTTTATATTTTACTATTTTGTGATGAAACATTGTACAATTAAATTTAAAATATATAAACAAAAAATGTAAACATTATCCTCTTGTAAAGACAAAGGGCAACATTTTTAAAGCTGCGAGATGCAGCTTTATGTAGATGCAGTGCAGGCTCGCTTAAGCGAGCCTGCAGCTTATAGTTAAGAAGCAATTGTCGTCAGACTGCTGCTTCCTAGCCTGCATGCCAGCTCTCAATTGGCGGATTAAAATCACCCTGGACAAGTTTGACCGGGGTGATTGACAGCCTCTGCTGGCGCGATTGGTCACACCATTGCAAGGGGCGATATTGCACCAGCAGCCCACTGGCCGCGATACCAGGTAGACAGGTTCGCTGGAGCGAGCCTTGTCCGCCCTGTGCTTCTTAAATGCTGGCCATAGTCTTCAAAATCTTAGAATGTACTTAGCCATCAGGATGTCAGGCTGAGATGATTGCAACCTATGGTGTTTGTTGGGTGATGGTCCCGCTGTGCAGAAGCAATGGAGAAAAGCAGAGGACAGTCCAGAGCAGTCAGTTATGTAATACACTGCAGATAAGTCTGCACAAGCTTAGATACAAAAAGAACAGGAAAAAATAAAGTCCAGTTAACAGGCTGGGGGTCATACACAGGAAGGCAGTCCTAACAAGGCTCCTATAGAAAAGGAACAAGCAGGGCCAAAGTACAGAGAAAATATGCAGAGATCAGGAATCTGGGTAATAACACGTAAAAGAAAAAAAGAAACTGAAAAACTGGAGAAACTCAGCAAGTTTTATAGGGAAAGACTGCTCCTCTGGGAGTGGCCCAGTAGGATGAGAGCCAATGCAAAGTATAGATCCTGTGTAAGTGAATGCAGCTGTAGAATGACTGGGAGTTTTGCTATCTTGCAGTACCTCACTTTCCCCACATAGATTGGTGTGCTCATGTTCCTGTTTGTATACTGTTGTGCCTTAGTCTGGTGACTGGATTAATGGCAGAATGGGCAGAGGGGTAGCAGATAAAAGTGGTAGGTAAAGGTGAAAGGAGGAAACCTCAAGGTGAGTGGCTGACACACTGGGCAAACAGACAAAGGACCATGTTACATTTTGATTTCATATAGTTTTGGTCGGGGATAAATATGATTAAAGGTACATCAGACTCAAAATTGAACTCATTTATATCTTTCCCATGTTTCCATAGTAGTGGGGATATGATCAATAACTCAAATAGTTTGTTAAAGAGGTGTGTACCTAGTTTAAAAAAACAATGCAAATCTTGCTAGATATTTTTTTTTTATAGTGAGTCATTACTCCTGGGATTCAACTCCTGGAAAATAAGAGGAGGCAAATATTTCCAAAGCTGTAAGTACACTTAACATCTCGCACCTCGCTGGTATTCCTGACATCTTTGCCTCCACAGGAGGAAGGTGAAGAATTAAGGTGCTCCAGATTCTGCATTGAAATGGGTCCTCGGACTGATTTGAAGCCTATCCCCCACCCCTGAGAGATATTACATGGGACAGAGTGGAAAGTGGAGTATTGGGCATTGACACAGTTACACCCAGTGGAAGTTAGTCACAAGCCAAGGTTTTGTGGGGACTGGTCCCTTACCCTACACCTGTTGGGTCATTGATATACTCCAAACACAGATCGTCCGCTGTTAGGTTTACAGCATAGGGTGGGTTATCTACTGGAATCAGTCATTTCTGCAGATGGTAAGCACAGTAGAGTGGGTGCACCGTATGGTAAGTGAAGACATTTTCTTGAATTCACATAGCTTACAGGTACATCACTCTAAGATGCATCATAGCCAGGGGACATGCAAATGTAATGGATTAATTCCACCATTACATCTTAGACATTTCATACTTAGTCTAGTAATTATGTAAACCTTTTTTGTGGTAATAGCTATTGTTCAGCTGATTCACTTTAGAGTTACACCTCAATTAAACCTTATACCCTCTGTTATATTCACAGTAAAATGGATTTGACTATTTGACAATATGAGGGGGAGTCCCTTTGTGTATTTTATGTTCTTGCGCACTGACTTATGTTTTTGTGTAGTTAGTAACTGAGCTATTTCCCTTTTATTTTTTAAATTCCTCAACTACTTTATTGTCTGAATGCAACAGACAGTTTTCATATGTCTTATTAGTAGGGTGACCATATTGCCGCTTTAAAAAGGAACATATATGAAAAATACATATGCTAGGGTTCTTATACAAAACATTTCTTTAAACAGCCCTGAAAACAGCCCTGACATATGTATTTTTCATATCTGTCCCTTTTTAAAGTGGCAATATGGTCACCCTACTTAAAAGTGAAAGGTGAGGTATTATTTTTTATTATGCTGGGATAAGTTTTTATACAGTACTTTGTTATTATTTACTATAATTACACAAGGAAGCTATTCCCTTTAATAATTATTGCCCAAAGTTGTCTATCTCGTATGTCATTGACTTTATGTCACAGAACAATACAAGGGAGTGCTTAAGATTTGGCTCCAGGATTTAAAGGTTGGTGCTCTTTGTAGTTGTGGTGGCTATGCCTCCTTCAAAATTGTCTCTTATGTGAATCAAAGCTAGTCTTCACTTTAAATCAATCCTCTAAATTGAATATGATGTTTTCTTTACTGGATTCTAATGTAGAGCTTTGGGAAATGTTTCCAATGGTGGATGTTTAACTCTCGCTCTTAACACTCATAGGATATTCCTCTATCAGACCAAAATTGACCAGTAGTCTTCTTATCCCAGCATCAAGTGGAATGATAGGAACTATCCCAGAGCAGAGAGAGTTTGTAAAATGAGGTAAGCAGTACTCACAGTAGGCAGGGTAGTCTTGGGCGGCAACAGGAAGACAATCCAGCAGTATTGCAGTTCAGGGGTAAACCAATAGAAAGAGCAGGAACAGGCAGGAGTCAGAAACAAAAGGAAATCCAACACTATAACAGTTCAGGTGTAAACCAACAGAAGGACCAGACAGGCAACGTTCAGTAACAGTATACCAATCCAACAGTTCAGGGGCTAAGCAGGCAGAGTGGTCAGACAGGCAGAGTTCAGCAACAGTGTAGAAATCCAGTAGTTCAGGGGTTAAGCATGCAGAGTGGTCAGACAGGCAGAGTTCAGAAACAGTGTAGCAATCCAGTAGTTCAGGGGTTAAGCAGGCAGAGTGGTCATTCAGGCAGAGTTCAGCAACAGTGTAGCAATCCAGCAGTTCAGGGGTTAAGCAGGCAGAGTGGTCAGACAGGCAGAGTTCAGCAACAATGTAGCAATTCAGCAGTTCACGTGGTAAGCAAGCAGAGTGGTCAGACAGGCAGAGTTCAGTTAACGTAATAACAATCCAGCACTTCAGAAAACACAACACCCAGGAGCACACAAAGTAACATCTATACTTGGGCAGTGTTTATAAGCACTGCAGGTACAGTACTTACATAGGCGCCGATTCACGCCAAGAGGAGTTTAAAGGGACCATCCAGCAAAGGAAAACACTGATGTGCGGCAATTACATCATCGCTGCACGCCAACAGCAAGCATCATCGTCACACGCAGAGTCCCTGGCAACTGCCAGAGCAGTGCAACAACGCAAGATAGCCCCCCATTCAAGGGTTCCCTCCAGGAACCAGAGCTGGCTTTAAAAGATGAGCAGCATGGAATCTGGAGACCAAAGATGAAGCATGCACATCAGGGGCAGGAACCCAGGAACGACCTTCCACAGAGTAACCCTTCTAATGCACAAGGTATTGCAGTTGCCTGCGCCTGTATCTGGAGTCCAGGATCTTAGCAACCTCATATTCAGGGTCACCATGAATCAAGAGTGGAGGAGGAGGTCGGAGCTGAGTATATCTGTTCTTGATGTAGGGCTTGAGTAGTGAGATATGGAAGACTGGGTATATGCACAGGGTTCTGGGCAAGGTCACTTTGTAGGCAACACGAGACAGTCTTTTCAGGACTTTGTAAGGGCCAATATACCTATGCCATAATTTGTGATTGGGTTGACATAAATGAATATGTTGAGTAGAGAGCCAGAAATGTTCACCTACCGAAAAGGCATGAACAGAAATTCTATGATGATCAGCAAACCTCTTGTATCTGAAGACAGCTGAACGTAACTGAGAGCGAATGTCTAGTGAGGTTGGTAACATGTGAGTCTGCAGCAGGAACCCCTGTGGACTGAGCAGAAAGAGGAAAGACACGAGGTTGGTAACCTGCTTTGGCTTGAAATGGAGAACATCGTAGAGAAGAGTGCCAATGAGTGTTCTTAGCCAGCTCAGCTAGGGGCAGCAAGTTGGTATGAAGAGAATTAACAAAAGTTCTGAGATAAGCTTTGAGATCTTGATTCACTCTCTCTGTCAGCCCATTAGTCTGGAGATGGAAGCCAGAAGACAAGAAAACAGTGGTTCCAATCAACTTGCAAAAGACTTTCCAAAAGGTAGAGATAAATTGTGGACCTCTGTTGGAAACAATATTCACAGGAATGCCATGAAGTTGTACCACATATAACAGAAAAAGAGACGATAATTCTTGGCCAGTTTCTTTAAGGGTACAAAATGGGCCAGTCTGTAGAATTGATCAACCACAACCCAGATAACAGTATGATGGTCAGAAGGAGGGAGGTCGACAATAAAATCCATTGTTATGTGTGTCCACAGTAGTTTGGAAATGGACAATGGTTGGAGTAAGCCAGGAGGCAAGGAATGGGTGGAGTGGCAGCACATCAGCTGCTTTCTTTTCAAACACAGACTTGAAGGGGTCTGCAGACTGGCTATGGGGATGTGGTGCAGAGGAGTAACATTAGCCAAGCAGGAGGGGAAGCAGCATGTACCACAGGAGGCCAACTGTCCCTCAGTCCAGTCAAATTGTGGGTTTTGTATATGAAGCCAAGGAAGACCAAGGATCACAGGCTGTGCTAGGGAATAAATTACATTATACTGCAACTGCTCGGTATCAAGGACTCCCACAGTCAGAGTTAGGGGGGCTGATTCAAAATGGATTAACCCTGATCCAAGGGGAGTGCCATCCATAGTAGTTATTTTGATACATTGTTTTTCGGCAAAATTTTTTTTAAAGCTGCCCCTGTATCAATGAAGGCTTGAGCGTGGAAATAATTCTGAAGAAAGGTAAGGGTAACAGGTACTAGGATCCGGGAGGAGTGAGGGGATTTAGTAGAGACCACATTTAGAGGTACCCCAATTTTATCCTCTAAGCATTGGCTTTTCCCAGCAGAATATCACAATTCTTTAGTTGGTGTGAGTTAGAACCACAGTAGAAACACAGTCTCAATCTCCTCCTTCTCTGGCTTTCTGATTCTATGGGCTTGAGGGAGGAGAGATCCATGGGTTCCTCTACAGAGGTAACTGGAGGTGCTGAAGGGAAAGAGGATAGTTTAGAGACCAGATAAGTAGGATGACGAGAGGGAAGGGTTCTACGAGTTCTGTCTCTCTCAGCTTGTCTCTTCTGAAACCGAGAATCTAGACTGATACAAAGTGTTATGAATTCATCCAGGGACGATGGAACGTCCTGATAAGTAAGCTCATCCTTGATGCGCTCATGCAAGCGTCTCTTAAAGGCCGCCTTAAGAGCAATTGCCATCCCAACTGGTCTCAAGTGCCAAGGTGCAAAACTTGATGGCGTATTGTGCCACAGATGTCTTGCTCTGTCCCAAACACAGAAGATAAAGCAGAAATGAAGGTATCAGCATCGTTCACAAGTTGAGCACTCTGTTCCAAAAGGGGAGAGACCCGGGCTAGGGCCTTGTCTTTCAATAAAGAAATTATAAAAGTGACCCTTGACTGATGACACTGGAAGGTGTGAGGATCATTGCGAAAGTGCAGCCTGCACTGGTTGAAAAAACCTTCAGTCGGTAATACCATCATACTTTTCAGGAATTGGTATCCAGGGTATACTTCCAGAAGCAGGGGAATAAGCTGCAGCACTAGCAGCAGGGACCAGCTGTGTAACAACAGGAACAGCGTTCTTCTCTGCAACCAGTGAGGAGAGCATAGTGGTTATAGCTTAGAATAGTTTAGAATCTGAATTCTGCAAGTGCATGGTATGGGTTCCCAGCATCTGTCCCTGGAGAGAGTCTGCTCTTGTTACCTCATTTTGGTCCATGGCCAAATTTGGTAATGCTCATGGGATATTCCTCTATCAGACGAAACTTGGCCAGTAGTCTTCTTATCCCGGCGTCAAGTGGAATATCCCAGAGCAGAGAGAGTTTGTAAAATGAGGTAAGCAGTACTGACAGTAGGCAGGATAGCCCTTGGTGGCAACAGGAAGACAATCCAGCAGTACAGCAGTTCAGGGGTAAACCAATAGAACAAGCAGGAACAGGCAGGAGTCAGAAACAAAAGGAAATCCAGCACTATAACAGTTCAGGGGTAAACCAATAGAAGGACCAGACAGGCAGAGTTCAGTAACAGTATAGCAATCCAACAGTTCAGGGGTTGAGCAGGCAGAGTGGTCAGACAGGCAGAGTTCGGTAACAGTGTAGCAATCCAGTAGTTCAGGGGTTAAGCAGGCAGAGTGGTCAGACAGGCAGAGTTCAGCAACAGTGTAGCAATCCAGCAGTTCAGAGGTTAAGCAGGCAGAGTGGTCAGACAGGCAGAGTTCAGCAACAGTGTAGCAATCCAGCAGTTCAGGGTTTAAGTAAGCAGAGTGGTCAGACAGGCAGAGTTCAGTAACGTAATAACAATCCAGCAGTTCAGAAAACACAACACCCAGGAGCACACAAAGTAACATCTATGCTTGGGCAGTGTTTGTAAGCACTGCAGGTACTTACATAGGCGGCAATTTGCGCCAAGAGGAGTTCAAAGGGACCAACCAGCAAAGGAAGACACTGATGTGCGGTGATGATGTCATCGCCGCATACTGACAGGAAGCACAGCTTCCCTGGGCAACAGCCAGAGTCAGAGCGGTGCACCCCGCATCCCTGACAAAAGCCAGAGCGGCACAATGGCGTGACAGGATGGTGCTATTTCACTTTAGCCACATGCATTACTATTCCCTTAGTGGATAGAACATCTTTCAGGAACCATATGCATTTGAAATTGTTAACCTTTCATCTAAATACCCTTTTCAGCAAGCATCGATTCTGTAGCAGTTACTTGTTCTCTTTGGTGTGACAATCTGTCTGAGCAAATTTAAGAATACTCTGTGGAAGAAGATTTTCAAAATTGTTTGAAACTCCTAAGTAGACTAATTTGTGGTCCCATCGTGGACATACTTTGTTTTAATGCTAAATATATGACTTTAGCATTGCTGAACAGAAGGGCTTTATGATTTAAGCCATTTTCAGCAAACAGGATGTCCAAAAATAGACTTTCTTCTATCATTTTCAATTAGGAATTTACTTGGACCTGGTTTTGAATTATCCTTTCCAATATGTGTGTATAAGAGATCTAAGAACACAATTATAAAATAAATATTCCATTTTAATTCCTTTTGTCAGTCTAGGAACCAAAAATATTCCTTCTCCTTTCAATAAACTGAATCTTTAGGATCTTCCTGGAAGTTTAATTCCAGTTGGAACAAGGCAAAGCATTCTATGAGCCTATTCCCTCAGAATAAGCATGAAGGTATTGACCTAATCCAGATTCTTTTCTAGCAGGGGCAGTTACACTTTTTCTAGAAGGCCTGATCACAATTTGTGCAAGATATCTGGGTACTAATCATAGTTTCCCAGGATTACAGAATAGGTTTCAAATCAAGGACTACTCGAGGAAGGTGACTTCTGTCTCATGTTCAATAATACTTTCTGAATTGTATTATTGTACTAGCTGTAGTTCAAGTTTTGGAACAAGGCCACAGATTGTATTCCATCCTTTTCCAATATTTCCTTATAAGAGGTGATATTCAGATCTATTCTGGACTTAATGACTTCAAACACATTTCTCAGAGATCATATTTTTAAAATAATAACAACTTGGACAATTCTACTCCTTATTCACAGGGTCAATTTATTTTCACATTTAATTTGAAGGATGCCTACCTTCTCATTCCTAGACCATCTCCTCGTTCTAAGATCTGCCTTTCAGGACAAACTTTTTTAGTTTGTGACTTTTCTGTTTGGTCTATCTATAGCTCCCAGAATTTTCACTAAGGTTCTAGGAACTCTTTTTTTCTGTAATAAGAACTTATGTAGTTCAGTGGCTCTATACCTGGATGACGTATTAGGGGCCTGATATTCAAAAGCTTGCAGACATGGAGTGAAATCATGCAAAATATTTAATTTTTAGACCTTATATAATGATGAAGGGGTCTCTCCGTTACATCAAGATAAATAGCTTTTAAATTAAACTTTGTGCTTCTAACATTTTTTAGGGACTTTTCTTTAGAGATGCTTATAAATGTTAGTAATTAATGACAGTAAGAATTATTATCAATTATCAATTCAATATCCAATCCCAATTAAAAATAACTAAGTTCTGACAAGTGAAGTATTATGAACACAGCGAATGATATTTATGCAGTAATGGTGACTCAGTTATGATAAAATATATACAGATTTATTAAAATATTAACAAGATACCAATAAGCAAAATGTTATTCAGTTATATACAAACATACTAAGTTGCAAATAGATCACAAAGTGTTTACTATGTGTATTTACTCTTAAACCAAGTTTTAACCCAACCGATACAAATCTAATAGCTCAATTTAGAGGTGTTTAGTTAGTAAAAATGTGCCAAATATTACCATAAAAAGCTTTGCTATTATAATTTAACAATTCAATGCAATTAATCAATTATGAATATATTGGGGCCTATCTATCAAGCTCCGTATGGAGCTTGAAGCCCCATTTTTCTGCGAGCCTTCAGGCTCGCCAGAAACACCAGTTATGAAGCGCTGTTCCATAACCTGTCCGCCTGCTCTAAAGGCTAAGGCCTCGCTTCCATTGAGTCGTAATTCAGTTTGCGTGCACTCGCAAACCGTTAAATATGCTGTCGAAAGCAATATCGTTTATCGACTGTTTCCAATGGCGCGCTATACCTCAATATCGGCAGCTGGACTCCGGCTGCCGAAAAAATCTTCGCGTCCCATAGAAAGTAATAGAAGCCGTTAATCGATAAATTATACCAGGTTTCCAATGAAAGCGCAAACCGTTAATATACTGTCGGAGGCTGTCGATACATTGAGAAATAATACACCCAGCTCAACTAGGTGTAAAAGAGGAAAATTGTGCTTTTTGAGACCTATTTTCTATTGAAATTATAAAACTTGCAAATAATGCAAGTGTTTTAATGTAGAAATAAATTGTTATAAGTAATTTTTATTGTTGTCTCATGTATAGGAATAGTTAAACTTATATTCTAATAGAAATATCAGTATATATTTAAATATAATTTAAATATAATAATATATGCAAGAACATATCTACAGAATGCAAACTAGACCTATGTCTAGGGCAGCAATACATATTACTTATATTTATGAAGTGGAAAATATAATTATATTAAAAAATAATATTTGATTATTAAAAATATGGATAAGTATATCTTTATTTTTCTTGAGAGGCGATCACAGGTAAGAAGCACGGACGTTAAACGTAAATTCTATAGCGTAAGGTCGGGTTACCTTAGCAACTAATTGATTTTCAAGAAATCCGACGTCAGATGGAAGCGTTAACACAACATTAACTTACAGCTACATGAAAAGAGCGACTGCGCGCAACACGCTAATCTTTTCAATGGAAACCTGGTACTAAAATGGAGCCGTAAATTACTTTTAGCTGTCGGACGCTTCTGTAGCTTACGGCTCCATTTTTAACGACTCAATGGAAGCGAGGCCTAAGTGTCTAAAATCAATATAGCAGATAAAAGCTTTATAACAATTCAACAATTCCCAGCATTAACCTTGAATACAATATAACATATTAAATACAACATCAACATTTTCTTTATACTAAATTAAAATTAATTCAACAGTATTTATGAAATAACACACTATATCTCACTAGATCAATCAGGTTTCTAAATAATATACACCTAGATTACAAGTTTTGCGCTATAGAGGGTGCAAAATGAACGCAACAAATGTTATTTGCGCTGCCATTACGAGTTTTGAAAAAGCCGTCTTGTGCGTGCGATATGGTTGCAATGAGCTCCATACCGCACAAAATAAAAAGCGCTGCTTTGAGGTCCTCGTGCATGCTTTCCCAATAGACATCAATGTCTATGGGGAAAAAAAACTAACACCTGCGATCGCGGAATGAAAAGCTCTGTAAAGCAACCCCATTGATGTCTATGGGGAAAAAAAAGTTACACCTAAAAAATCACCCTAACATAAACCACAAGTCTAAAAACCCCTAATCAACTGCCCCCAACATCGTCATCACCTACATAAAGTTATTAACCCCTATTCCCCTACACCCCAACATCGCCGCCACTAAATAAACCTATTAACCCCTAAACCGCCAGCCCCCCACATTGCAAAAAAAAACTAAATTAAACTATTGACCCCTAAACCTAACAACCCCCTAACTTTAAATTAAAATTACAAGATCCCTATCTTAAAATAAATAAAAACTTACCTGGGAAAATAAAAAAACCTAAGTTTAAACTAACTTTACTATTAAACTAACATTAAAATAACTATCAATTAAGTAAATTAAATTGCTCATTAAAAAAACCTAACACTACTAAAAAAATTAAATCTACAATTACAAAAAAATAAAAAATACTAAATTACAAAAATTTAAAAAATACTTTATATAGAAAGATGTGTTATATCTAATTAACATATACAGCAGTAAAATGATAATTAGTTTAACACATCAATTTCTTATCACTGAAAACATCCTAGATCAAGTCTTAGCAATCTGATCCTTGCTCAATATTATTTAGGTGCTCCCTTACGCGTGAGCGTGCCTCTCTTGAGGTACACCCCATATATTGTAATTTACACTGAGAGCATTCTGCTAGATATATCACAAACTTGGCACGGCAGTTTGTTCATTCTGTCATGTTAAAAACCTTTTGGGTCACATATGATTGAAAATTCTTTGTAGGTTTAGTATAGCTGTAGGCTATACATTGTGAGAAGTGACATCTGTAGTGACCCTTCGTAGTGAGCCAACTACTGATTCTAGTTTCTTTTTTTTTCTGACCACGCTAGGTGCAAGAATGTTGCCCAGTGTGGTTCCTCTTTTTGAAACAAAATTGCATCCCCTAGATACATGGGGGACGAATTACTATTGTGCAAATGGACATGATCTGATATTGCGGATAATGTCCGCTGCACATCGATAAATGACAACAGCATATGCTCTCAGCATTTATCATTGCACCAGCAGTTCTACAGTTCTGCAGGCCGCTAGTAGGGAGTGTCAATAAACTCAATCGTATTGGATCGGGTTGATTTCCAGCAATGTCTGTCTGCCGCCTCAGAGCAGGCAGACAGGTTATGGAGCAGCTGTCTTTAGACCGTTGCTTCATAACTTGTGTTTCTGGCGAGCCTGAAGGCTCGTCTGAAACACGGGGCATCAAACTCCGTACGGAGCTTGATAAATAGGCCCATAGTCTTTTAGACTGTTCTCCCTTGTTACTAGGGATAAATGGTTTAGTTATAATCTCACAAATCTCATTGAATTGTGGACTGTAGGAGGTGACAAAAGTGGGTTTATCTTCATCAAATTTGGGATTTCCATATGTGCTTTTTCCTTGTAAGAGAGTATTCCTATCTAACCTACTTACTTCTAGATAAGCCCTATTGATTGTTTTCTCTGAGTACCCACGCTCAAGCGGTTGGGTCTTCAGAAAATCCCCCTCTTACAAAAGTCCAGCTCATAAGTACAATTTCTTTTTAACCTGATGAACTGGCCCTTCACAACCCAAAAGCCTGTATGCCTAGGGTGGGGGAATTTGGCATAAAGTATGGTATTTGACATGATAGGCTTCCTATATAGACTAGTAACCACTTTGCCTGAGGGTATGTCTCCTATCAGAGTGACATCCAGATATGGAATCTGTCTACTCTCTGAGGTAGCTTTTTAACCTTAGCCGACTATACTCTGTCTTGCTATGTAAAATCTGTTCCCTATCCCTGCAGACATTTTCAGTTCTTGTTTTTTTGGGGATGATATAAACCTCTATATGTTACTGTAGTACCTCCTCAAATCAGAGGTACCAGCTGCCCAATGGCAGGCAAATGAGTCAAGGCGGGTGGAGGGCTGGGCCAGTCTTCAAAATGTTCCAGGGCTGTTTTAATTTCCCAGTCTGGCCCTGGCTGTGATTCACTGTTCAGGTTCATATGAAGTGTATATCCGGCTCTGTTACTTGCCAGTGCCTCCCCAGCCACTGACCTCACCACACATCACTGCTGCAATTTACTTTTAGTTGAAAAGGTCAGCATGAAACAAGGTCATCTGTGACCATTGATGGAATGTATATGTAGCATAAAATATGGAAGAGCACATGTTTTGTTCCAAAGCTCTGGGCTGTAATAATGGATACTAAGGCCTCTAGTTATCAAGCCGTCAACCTCAAATACGCTGTAATTCCGCAGCGTATTTGTGGCGAGGCTGATTCGCCTTAGTTATCAAACCCCGCTGCCCGGCAAAAGTAGAATTTTGTGACGTAAGCTTCGATCTGCCGGACTCAGTCCGACACAGATCGATTCTTACGTCACTCCAGATGTTCCGCACACAAGTTCGGCACAATCTGACTACTTTTGCTAGTTATCAAATGACTAGCAGGTACGCTCAGCACTTTTCCGGCCCAGCGTACCTGGTTTTCAATCCGCCGCCCTGGAGGCGGCGGATCCCATAGGAATCAATGGGAGTCTGACCATAGCGAAAGTTCATGTTCGCTGCTGCCCGACATCCCATTGATTCCTATGGGAAACATCTGCACCTAACACCATAACATGTAACCTGAGACTAAACACCCCTAATCTGCCCCCCCCCTAAACCTCCACAACTAAATAAAGATATTACCCCCTAAACCGCTGCTTCCGGAGCCCACCGCCACTCTAATAAACTTATTAACCCCTTAACCGCCGCTCCTAGACCCCGCCGCAACTATAATAAATGTATTACCCCCTAAACCGCCGCTCCAGGAGCCCACCGCCACTCTAATAAACTTATTAACCCCTAAACCACCGCTCCTAGACTCCACCGCAACTATAATAAATGTATTAACCCCTAAACCGCCGCTCCCGGAGCCCACCGCCACCTACATTATACCTAGTAACCCCTATCCTGCACCCCCTATACCGCCACCACCTAAAATAAATTTATTAACCCCTATCCTGCCAATCCCGGACCCCACGGCAACTAAATAAATTGTTTAACCCCTAAACCGCCCCTCCCGGACCCCGCCACCACCTATATTAAACTTATTAACCCCTAATCTGCCCCCCTACACCGTCGCCACCTATAATAAATTTATTAACCCCTATCCTGCCCTTCCTACACTGTTGCCACCTATAATAAATGTATTAACCCCTATCCTGCCCCCCCTACACTGTTGCCACTATAATAAAATTATAACCCTAACACCCCCTAACTTAAATATTAATAAATACATCTAAATATTAGTAGTGTTAGGTGTAATTGTAACTTAGGTTAGGATTTATTTTACAGGTAAATTTCTCTTTATTTTAACTAGGTAGCTATTAAATAGTTAATAACTATTTAATAGCTATTGTACCTAGTTAAAATAAATTGAAATTTGACTGTAAAATAAAAATAAATCCTAAAATAGCTACAATATAATTATTTTTTATATTGTAGCTATATTAGGGTTTATTTTATAGGTAAGTATTTAGTTTTAAATAGGATTAATTTAGTTAATAAGAGTTATAATATTTAGATGTATTTAATTAATATTTAAGTTAGGGGGGGTGTTAGGGTTAGAGTAAGACTTAGGTTTAGGGGTTAATAATTTTATTATAGTGGCGACGGTGTAGGGGGGGCAGGATAGGGGTTAATAAATTTATTATAGGTGGCGACGGTGTAGGGGGGCAGGATAGGGGTTAATACATTTATTATAGGTGGCGACGGTGTAGGGGGGGCAGATTAGGGGTTAATAAGTTTAATATAGGTGGCGGTGGGGTCCGGGAGCGGCGGTTTAGGGGGTTAAACAATTTATTTAGTTGCGGCGGGGTCCGGGATCGGCAGGATATGGGTTAATAAATTTATTATAGGTGGCGGCGGTATAGGGGGGGCAGGATAGGGGTTACTAGGTATAATGTAGGTGGCGGTGGGCTCCAGGAGCGGCGGTTTAGGGGTTAATACATTTATTATAGTTGCGGCGGGGTCTAGGATCGGCGGTTTAGGGGTTAATACATTTATAAGAGTTGCGGCGGGGTCTAGGAGCAGCGGTTTAGGGGTTAATAACTTTATTTAGTTGCGGGGGCTCCGGGGGCGCCGGTATAGGGGGTAGAACAGTGTAGTTTAGTGTGGGTGCTTAGTGACACGGGTATCAATAAAGCTGTAGAAAAGCAGAAGAGCAGCGAGATCGGATGAGTGATAACTATCACAGTCCGCTGCTCATCGCCCCGTACTTGGTGCGCGGCTTTTTGACAGCTTTTTTGATAACTTTGGCGAGATTTTTCAGGTCCGCGGCGGCGATGGTAGGCGAGCTTAGGCGGGCGTATTGGGCCGGCGAAGGCAGGTAAGTAGACACGTCGATAACTAGAGGCCTAAGTATCAGTTTTATGGCATTAAAACTTCAGAGGTTTTAATGCTGATAATGATGACCTTCAAAATATTAACATTGTCTTGCTTGCCAAAATCTACACATAAGTATTGAACATGCAGACTTTATGATTCTTGGTAACAGCAGATGGTGAGCACTATGCATCCTGATAGATCTGTAAGGAAACCAGATGAAGGCAATGAATTTTGCAAGTGTATAGGAGACGTATTCAATAGTGTTTATGAATATTTCATTAGTTTGCAAGTGATGAAAAAAATATGTTTTGCCTAAATCTGGAAGGGTAGGTGACAACACTGCATGCCAAATGAATTTAAAACCTATAATTTGCTTTCTATTTAAACAGCACCATATTACATCTGCACATCCATATGTAAATAAACCAACCTATATGTCATTGTATTATGCTTGTCTTGAGAAGAGAAGACACGTTACATTTAAATATAAAATTGCTGACATCTTCTATTATTAAATACATTTTGAAAGATACAGCCTGCGGATTGTTTATGTGATTCAGGCAAGAGCAGACACCAGCAGCGTGCACTTACGTGAGAGTGCTGGATCATCTGCACTATTAGTAATCTTAAATTATTACCCAGTTGAACGAAGCTGTAATGTTCCATACCAAGCAGGTAATTTTTTTTATACAGAAAAGAGTAAATATGAAGTAGGGTTTTTAGTATTAGACGTCCAATTCTAAAGCTAGAAAATAATAATGTGAAGTGGCTGGTGTGAAATCATTGGCCAAATTAGGGCTAGATTACAGTTGAGGCGCTAACTGTTGTGCAAGAGCCATAATGGGTATATCGAGACTCGTACTTGCGTGTGCATTGAGAGTTGAAAGTAAATGCGTTCATTTGAGCGCCATTGAACTTAACTAGGGAAGGTGTTGTATCTATATAGAGGTGTCTGATATCTCATAGCCTTGCACATTACTTAATAGTATTTTTTCTTCACGCCATTGAATTTAGCAAAACACTTAAAATACATTTAACAGTACAGTTACACTCATAATAACACTGTCTAATAAAAATGTTTTTTTTTTATTGCATAAGTTTTAAGGGCTTAAAGATATGAGGTCTCATACATAAACTTGTCTAAATATGTATATGTATGTATACATAAATATATATACTGTATATATGTTTATATGTGTGTACATACAGTATGTATTTATGTATTTGTATGTGTATATTTGAATTTACAGATATATACACATATAAACATTTTTAAACAACATATGTATACATATATAGACATATATAAGTGCCTTGGAGCCCTTTGTAGTCAAGTAGCTGAAAACATGCAAAATCATATTTATATTTAATAAAGTGTTTAACTGTGTATTTACTGTAAATATTTCACATTCCGATGTTCTTTACATAGGGGAATATGTTATATGTATTTATATATATATATATATATATATATATATATATATATATATATATATATATATATATATATATATATATATATATATAAAAACAAAGTAGAGTTCACTACACAGCGCTAATCTCACAATATATAGTAAAACTGAGAAACGCGTTGCATTGTTTCTCTGCTTGTCTAAGCTTTTACTGGCACAAATATGAGTTGTGTATTTTATCATTTTTAATAAATTTGTTTTTAATTTTACCAACTCTAAGTGTCTTGTATAGCTTGGAGCTACGCTACTATCAGGGCACGAATCCCTGACCCCAGTATCCTGCCTTTATACCCCGTTGGTATATACATTGGGTTTGATGATCCCCTGCACTCTGGAGTTGTCCTTGATCAGCTAACTGGACTGCTGCAGAAATCCAGCCTGTCTCTATAGGCATGACTGATTGCCTTTCATACAAGCAGTTTTATCGCTTGTTGTTTTAAGAATGGTTGAGAAGCAATTCAGTCCATCCAACCATGCATTAAGGCTCATTGTTGACATCACACAGTGATACAACGAAGGAAGAAGTTTCTGGGCAAGTGAAGAGGTTATTAAAGAGGCAAAGAACCGTTGCCGACATCAGCATTGGAGATCCCGGGGAGTGAAGAAATTTGAAAGATACTTCGCGCTTTGGCTCCAACTGATGAACCAAAAATCTATCTGAGACAACGCACAGGATCACAAGCTTGCTACCGGAGGATCAGCGCAGAAGCCTAGTACTTCCAAAACACCTGTTCCTTACCTCATACAATTGAGGTCACCTAATGTGAGTAGCCTGTGAGGCCATTTGGGATTGTTGTCATTCTATGTCTGCATTACTGAACGTTCAATTGGAAGATAGAACACCCTTGCTTTTTTAAGACTTTACCAGCAATATTGTAACATTGAAACAACAGCTGATAAATCATATGGAAAGGTTAGTCACCGCATCTGGCCAAATGGGAAAGCTCAGGCACCACGTCAAGGTGCCTGAGCTTTCCCATTTGGCCAGGTGCAGTGACTAACCTTTCCAGTTGTGATTTTATCTTAGCTGTGAGCTAGCTGGTGAGTGCTGGGTGTTTCTATGTGTTGTATTACTTTTTATTTGTAATCTCCCTTGGTTCTTGCACCCATTCCGGACTGGGGTTAACTGCCTGTGGCTCTGGTGACATCACAGCTTTTTTGGAGTGCTATTTAGCACCCAGGGCTGGATGTTACTGAGTCACAGGATGTGTACCTGATCCGGTCTTGGAGTGCAGTTCCCATCCATGTTTTGTATTTTCTATGGGTGATTACAGCCACCTGTGCACCCCTTCTTTGTTCTCAGTTTGTTTAGCTTTGTGAGCTCGCATGATGGTGTGCCTGTGTTAGGGACTCAGGCTAAGGAAAGGACCTTGACGTGGTGCCTGAGCTTTCCCATTTGGCCAGATGCGGTGACTAACCTTTCCAGTTGTGATTTTATCTTAGCTGTGAGCTAGCTGGTGAGTGCTGGGTGTTTCTATGTGTTGTATTACTTTTTATTTGTAATCTCCCTTGGTTCTTGCACCCATTCCGGACTGGGGTTAACTGCCTGTGGCTCTGGTGACATCACAGCTTTTTTGGAGTGCTATTTAGCACCCAGGGCTGGATGTTACTGAGTCACAGGATGTGTACCTGATCCGGTCTTGGAGTGCAGTTCCCATCCATGTTTTGTATTTTCTATGGGTGATTACAGCCACCTGTGCACCCCTTCTTTGTTCTCAGTTTGTTTAGCTTTGTGAGCTCGCATGATGGTGTGCCTGTGTTAGGGACTCAGGCTAAGGAAAGGACCTTGACGTGGTGCCTGAGCTTTCCCATTTGGCCAGATGCGGTGACTAACCTTTCCAGTTGTGATTTTATCTTAGCTGTGAGCTAGCTGGTGAGTGCTGGGTGTTTCTATGTGTTGTATTACTTTTTATTTGTAATCTCCCTTGGTTCTTGCACCCATTCCGGACTGGGGTTAACTGCCTGTGGCTCTGGTGACATCAAAGCTTTTTTGGAGTGCTATTTAGCACCCAGGGCTGGATGTTACTGAGTCACAGGATGTGTACCTGATCCGGTCTTGGAGTGCAGTTCCCATCCATGTTTTATATATATATATACATATATATATATATATATATATATATATATATATATATATATATATATATATATATATATATATATATATATATATACACCTATATATAAATCATATATACAGCTCTGGAAAAAATAAAGAGATCACTGAAAAATTGTCAGTTTCTCTGGTTTTACTATTTATAGGTATGTGTGTAATAAAATGAACATTTTTGCTTTATTCTATAAATTAACGACAACATTTCTCCCAAGTTCTTTTATTTACAGAAAATGGCATATTCATTTTTAAACAACACAGTGCAATGTTGGGTTGTGAAATATTTACAGTAAATACATAGTTAAACACTTTGGGCTAAATTACAAGTGGAGCGTTAACATTTACCCGTGAGTGAAAAGGAGTTTATAGCGATTGTTTGTACGCAAAAGGTTTTACAGGTTCTTGAGTACAATGAAATTCAATTTGCATCAGGTTAGCGCGTCCTAAGAGCTCTGGTTAACTGTTTCGAGAGGGAAAAAAAATACCACAGAGCACATACATTACAAAGTACTGTTACACTCACCATCTAATACAAATCCTTAAAAAACAATTGCACAACAAAGTTATAAGGGCTAAAAGATATGAGGGCTCAGGAGTCAGGGGGGAAAAAAGGTAGGAAAAGGGCTTTGAGATACATACATATACATCTCATATTAACATTGAGATACATACATATACATCTCTAAATATATATATGTGTGTGGGTGTGTGTATATATATATATATATATATATATATATATATATACATACAGTATATATGTACAGACATAGATATATACACATATAAACATATAAATACATAAGTGGACTCTCTCTCTCACACACACACACACATATATACATATATAGTTGTGCAAAAAAAATCATATACTGTATATGTAGAAATATGTATTTATAAATAAATAGAAAATATTCTGCAAGGTGAAGAACATGGAATGTGAAAAATTAAGATTTTCATGTAGAGTTAGCACACTTGAGAATATGTGATCAGGTTTGCGCAAGTAGGGTGTTAAGGTTTTTTCCACTTTTTTTGCTCTATTGACTTCTAAGGGGGAATAGATTATCGCGGTTGTAATATTCTTAGTTTGACTTTTTACAAGCATTAGGTTAGCGCACAAGCAAGAACAATTTACTTTCAACTTGTAATACGAGTGCTGTCTGACACGTGCAAAAATCTTACTTCTAGTGGAATTAACGCTCGAGTGGGAGTGCTAATAAAACTCCACTTGTAATCTGGCCATTTATTAAATTTGAACATTGCAAAAATATGATTTTACGTTTTCAGCTACTTGACTGCAAAGGATGCGCGTTTCACAAATTGAAAGTAAAAAGTTTTAACTTGTGTGCTAACCCGATGCATGCAAAAAGCTGAACTTACGATATTGCAATCTCTTTAATATATTTCCCCATAGATTTCCATGATGCGTAAAAAGTGAAAAAAACACCCTTACTCGCAATATTTTTGATATTCGAAGTTCTGCTTTTTTCATGCATTGGTTTAGCACTCGTGCAAAAAACTTTTTACTTTCAGTTTGTAATATTCATGCTACCTGAGGCATGAAAAAAACATACTTCTAGCGAAGTTAATGCGTTAGCGGTATCGCAAAATTCTGCTCCACTCCTAATCTAGCCCTTAATAAAGAAGTGTAGATAATGATAATGTAATATATATATATATATATATATATATATATATATATATATATATATATATATGGTTTACATGGATGATTGGCACCAGAATTAGTTCAGACTTAGTAAATGCACACTTGGCAAGTGTGCAGTGTCACAGATGAATAACAAGAATATTAACCACACAGAAGAAAATTAAACCAACAGGGAGAGGAAAAAAAACAGCATGTACCCTCCACTAATGATTTAAAAGTATACCCTTACCTGGCACAACACTATTAAAGTCATATGAGAAAAATAAATGAGAATACCACTAATGAATGCATTTAAACATACCATTTAATATTATAGCACAAACATAATTGCTAGTCAAAAATTTTCCAATATTAACATCTAAATATAAGCCACCTCAACGGTATCAGAGTAACACAGTAACAGCAGAAAAAATGAGGGTACCCTCAAGTGAAAAAATATATATATAAGTGTAGAAGGAGCTCCCTATTACACCCATTCACCGGTATCGGATTAAGTGAAACCACAGAGTTATTCCAATGCTTGTATACTCCACATCCACAGGAGTTGAAGAGAATCCTTAATGCAGCTGAAAACCCAATTAGTAAGCAAGTAGGGTAGCGGTTAAAGCATTCTCCCCAAAACACTTTTCTTCTACAAGATATCACGAGTCCACGGATTTCATCCTTACTTGTGGGATTTATCCTCCTGCCAGCAGGAAGTGGCAAAGAGCACCACAACAGAGCTGTATATATAGCTCCTCCCTTCCCTCCACCTCCAGTCATTCTCTTTGCCTGTGTTAGTGATAGGAAGAGGTAAAGTAAGGTGTTAGTTTAGTTTCTTCAATCAAGAAGTTTTTTATTTTAAAATAGTGCCAGTGAGTACTATTTTTCTCAGGGAGAAATCATCAATCACTTAATCCCTAGGAGGAGTGGAGACATCTTATTTTTCTACCCTGATACTAATGATCTTAGCAAAAATTATCTAAGATCCGGTTGATTTTTCACTGAGCAGTAGTAGTTGAAGGTAGTGTAAAGAAATATCTTCAGTGTGGAGAACCGTGTCATGCTACAAGCAGCATTGAGGTATGTTCAGTCATTTGTTTCTGGGGAGACTGGTTACATCAGAACAGGCTGACATTATTCCCTAACTGGGGAGGGATACTCATTAAGCACTATATAGATATAAAAATGGTGTTCCTGGATCCTCTTTTGTTATAATGATATTAACAGTGGTTTGAATTTCACTTATCATATGTGGGCTGACGCTGGGAGATGTGGTTTTGCTATCTATGGGCTGGTGTTATTTTTGGAGCATCAAAATAACAGGCCTGAAAGAGAGAGCTTTATTATGGGTATTTTTGGTATTTTTATTGTAAAAGAGTGTATGATGAGGGGCACATGGCGTTTTTCTCATTCAGTTGATAACATTGACATGTTTTTGTTTTTCGGCCCATGCGGGCTTAAGTGCGGCTCAAAGTACGCCCACGATGGGCGGGACCTATTTTCGAGCGCTCAGTCGCGCAGTCTTCAGCCGGAACAAGCAGCACGGTCCTGAGCTCCGGTGGGGCCTAAGTTGATTTGTACTCCAGTGGTACAGAGGGACTTAGGATCGCTATCTAAGATGAAGCAGCATAATTTGGGGGCAGGTAGGTGCCACAGCAGAGCTGTGGCAAGGTGCAGAGGCCTTATGTGTTAATAAAATTCATAAACTTCATAAAAGTTGATATTAATTGATAAATAGCTTGCCAAACAAGCGGTGCAATAGTGTAAGGTTTGTTGGAACACATAAGGGCATTTGTTATTACCGCAAACTCTATATTGCCATAATTGCAGTTAACAGAAAAATTGTTGCGCTTTTATTATTTAAAGGCGCAGTACACGTTTTTTGCCTTATCATTTTTGTTTGTATAATTGAACTCAATATTTTAAGTAAAGAATGACTATTATTGCTATTGCTAGTCTGTTTAACATGTCTGAACTTGAGGAAACTACTTGTTCTATGTGTTTAGATGCCATTGTGGAACCCCCTCTTACTTTGTGTTCCTCGTATACTGAAAGGGCCTTACAATGTAAAAAGCATATTTTATGTAAAAAAAAAAGTGTGCCTAAGGATGATTCTCAGTCTGAGGAGAATCAGGATATGCCGCCAAATTCTCCCCAAGCGTCACAACCTTTAATGCCCACCCAAGCGACGCTGGGTTCTTCAACCGCGTCTAATTCATTTACTCTGCAGGATATGGCTGCAGTTATGTCAACTACCCTTACAGAGGTATTATCTAAGTTACCAGTGTTACAGGGCAAACGCAGCAGGACAGAAGTCAATGTTAATACTGAGTCCTCTGATGCTTTGTTAGCTATTTCCGATGTACCCTCACAGGGATCTGATTTGGGGGAACTTTCCGATTCGGGAAGTGTCTTGCCTCAGACGGATTCGGACGTCATGTCTTTTAGATTTAAGCTTGAACACCTCCGCCTGTTACTTCGGGAAGTTTTACTGACTCTGGATGATTGTGACTCTATTGTGGTACCACCAGAGAAATTGTGTAAGATGGACAAATACTTAGAGGTACCTGCTTACACTGATGTTTTCCCGGTTCCTAAGAGAATTTCTGAGATTATTAAGAGGGAATGGGACAGACCGGGTATACCGTTCTCACCGTCTCCTAATTTTAAAAAGATGTATCCCATAGCTGACACTGTTCGGGACTCTTGGCAGACAGTCCCTAAGGTGGAGGGAGCTATATCTACCCCAGCTAAGCGTACAACTATTCCTATTAAGGACAGTTGTGCTTTCAAACACCCTATGGATAAGAAATTAGAGGGTCTGCTAAAGAAACTGTTTATTCATCAGGGTTTCCTTTTACAACTGACGGCCTGCATTGTACCAGTTACCACTGCGGCGACCTTCTGGTTTGATGCATTAGAAGAGTCTCTTAAGACTGAGACTCCTTTAGAGGAAATTTTAGATAGAATTAAGGCTCTTAAGTTGGCTAATTCTTTTATTACAGATGCCGCCTTTCAGATTGCCAAATTGGCGGCTAAGAATGCCGGATTTGCCAATTTAGCGCGTAGAGCGTTATGGTTAAAATCTTGGTCTGCTGATGTATCATATAAGTCAAAGCTTTTGGCTATTCCTTTCAAAGGGAAAACCCTATTTGGGCCTGACTTGAAAGAGATAATTTCTGACATTACGGGAGGTAAGGGTCATCTCTTTCCTCAAGACAGAACTGCTAAACTGAGGGGGAAACAAAATAATTTTCGTTCCTTTCAGGAACTTTAAAGGAGTCCCCTCTTCTTCCTCTTCTTCCACCAAGCAGGAAGGGAATTTTACTCAGGCCAAGTCCATCTGTAGACCCAACCAGGCTTGGAACAAGGGTAAGCAACCCAAAAAGTCAGCTGCTGCTACCAAGACAGCATGAAGGGGTGGCCCCCGATCTGAGACCGGATCTAGTAGGGGGCAGACTTTCTTTCTTTACCCAGGCTTGGGTAAGAGATGTTCAGGATCCTTGGACATTGGAAATCGTGTCCCAAGGGTATCAACTGGAATTCAAAAGTTCTCCCCCAAGGGGGAGATTTCTTCTTTCGAGATTGTCTGTAGACCAGATAAAAAGAGAGGCATTCTTACGTTGTGTAAAAGACCTCTCTACTATGGGAGTAATTTGTCCCGTTCCCATACTGGAACAGGGGCAGGGGTTTTACTCAAATCTCTTCGTGGTTCCCAAAAAAGAAGGCATGTTTCGTCCTATTTTAGACTCAAAAAGTCTAAACAAGTTTCTCAGAGTCCCATCCTTCAAGATGGAGACCATTCGAACAATTCTGCCATTGATCCAGGAGGGTCAATAAATGACAACCGTGGACTTAAAGGACGCATATCTTCATATTCCTATCCACAAGGATCATCACCAGTTCCTAAGGTTTGCCTCTCTGGACAAACATTTTCAGTTTGTGGCCCTTCCCTTCAGGTTGGCCACGGCACCCAGGATCTTCACAAAGGTTCTAGTGGTCACTTCTAGCAGTTCTCAGGCCGCGGGGCATTGCAGTGGCGTCTTATCTGGACAATATTCTGATCCAGGCATCGTCTTACCATCTGACAAAGTCTCATACAGACATGGTTCTGTCCTTTCTGAGGACTCACGGGTGGAAGGTGAATCTAGAAAAGAGTTCATTAATTCCACAGACAAGGGTTCCCTTCTTGGGAACTCTAATAGATTCCATATCTATGAAGATTTTCCTGATAGAGGTCAGAAAGTTAAAGATTCTGAATACATGCCTAGCTCTGCAGTCCAATCCTCGGCCATCAGTGGCTCAGTGCATGGAGGTAATTGGATTGATGGTGGCAGCAATGGACATCATTCCATTTGCTCAGCATGCTCAGGCAGTGGAATGGGGATTATGCAAACTTGTCTCCTCAGATAGATCTAGATCAGGAGACAAGAGACTCTCTTCTTTGGTGGTTGTCGCAGGATCATCTGTCCCAAGGGATGTGCTTCTGCAGACCCTCATGGGAGACAGTGACAACGGACACCAGTCTACTAGGCTGGGGTGCAGTCTGGAATTCCCTGAAGACTCAGGGTGTGTGGGCTCAGCAGGAGTCTCTCCTTCCAATCAATATTCTGAAATTAAGAGCAATATTAAATGCGATTCAGGCATGGCCTCCATTGGCTTCGGCCAAATTAATCCGTTTCCAGTCGGACAACATCACGACTGTGGCTTACATAAATCATCAGGTAGGAACAAGGAGTTCCTTAGCGATGACAGAAGTATCCAAGATAATTTGGTGGGCAGAAACTCACTCTTGTTATCTGTCAGCAATCTACATCCCAGGAGTGGACAACTGGGAAGCGGACTATTTAAGTAGACAGAAGTTTCATCCGGGGGAGTGGGAACTTCATCCAGAGGTCTTTGCCACTCTGATCCTCAGATGGGGCAGACCAGAATTGGATCTGATGGCATCTCGTCAGAATGCCAAGCTCCCAAGATATGGATCCTGGTCAAGGGATCCTCAGGCCGAACTGATAGATGCCTTGGTAGTGCCTTGGTCGTTCAACCTAGCTTATGTGTTTCCACCGTCTACTAGGCTGGGGTGCAGTCAGAAATTCCCTGAAGACTCAGGGTGTGTGGACTCAGCAGGAGTCTCTCCTTCAAATCAATATTCTGAAATTAAGAGCAATATTAAATGTGATTCAGGTGTGGCCTCAGTTGGCTTCGGCCAAATTCATCCATTTCCAGTCGGACAACATCACGACTGTGGCTTACATAAATCATCAGGTAGGAACAAGGAGTTCCTTAGCGATGACAGAAGTATCCAAGATAATTTGGTGGGCGGAAACTCACTCTTGTTATCTGTCAGCAATCTACATCCCAGGAGTGGACAACTGGGAAGCGGACTATTTAAGTAGACAGAAGTTTCATCCGGGGGAGTGGGAACTTCATCCGGAGGTCTTTGCCACTCTGATCCTCAGATGGGGCAGACCGGAATTGGATCTGATGGCATCTCGTCAGAATGCCAAGCTCCCAAGATACGGATCCAGGTCAAGGGATCCTCAGGCCGAACTGATAGATGCCTTGGCAGTGCCTTGGTCGTTCAACCTAGCTTATGTGTTTCAACCATTTGCTCTCCTTCCCCGGGGATTGCTTGGATAAAACAGGATCAGTAATTCTAGTCACGCCTGCATGGCTTCGCAGGACTTGGTATGCCGATCTAGTGGGCATGTCCTCTCTGTCGCTGTGGAAGCTTCCATTGAGGCAGGACCTTTTCATTCAGGGACCCTTCAAACACCCAAATCTAGTTTCTCTGCAACTGACTGATTGGAGATTGAACGCTTGATTTTATCTAAGCGGGGGTTCTCTGATTCGGTCATTGATATTTTGATTCAGGCACGTAAGCCTGTCACTAGAAAGATCTACCATAAGATATGGCGTAAATATCTTTGTTGGTGTGAATCCAAAGGCTACTCATGGAGTAGAGATAGGATTCCCAGGATTCTGTCCTTTCACCAAGAAGGATTGGAGAAAGAGTTATCAGCTAGTTCCTTAAAGGGACAAATATCTGCTTTGTCAATTTTACTACACAAACGTTTGGCAGATGTTCCAGATGTTCAGTCTTTTTGTCAGGCTCTGACCAGAATCAAGCCTGTGTTTAGACCAATTGCTCCACCCTGGAGTTTGAATTTAGTTCTTAATGTTCTTCAAGGGGTTCCGTTTGAACCCATGCATTCCATAGATATTAAGTTATTATCTTGGAAAGCTTTGTTTTTGGCTGCTATTTCTTCTGCTAGTAGAGTTTCTGAGCTTTCAGCGTTACAATGTGATTCGCCTTATCTTATCTTCCATTCTGATAAGGTGGTTTTACGTACCAAACCTGGTTTCCTTCCAAAGGTTGTTTCTAATAAGAATATTAATCAGGAAATTGTTGTTCCTTCATTATGTCCTTACCCTTCTTCTAAGAAGGAGCGTATGTTTCATAACTTGAACGTGGTCCGTGCCCTGAAGTTTTACTTGCAGACGACTAAGGATTTCCATCAATCATCTTCATTATTCATTGTTTTTTCTGGAAAGCGTAGAGGTCAGAAAGCTACGGCTACCTCTCTTTCTTTTTGGCTGAAGAGTATCATCCGTCTGGCATATGAGACTGCTGGACAGCAGCCTCCTGAAAAAATTATGGTTCATTCTACTAGGGCTGTGGCTTCCTCATGGGCATTTAAAAATGATGCTTCTGTTGAACAGATTTGCAAGGCTGCAACTTGGTCGTCTCTTCACACTTTTTCAAAATTTTCCAAATATGATACTTTTGCTTCTTCTGGGGCTGGTTTTGGGAGAAAGGTTCTTCAAGCAGTGGTGCCTTCCATTTAGGTCCCTGTCTTGTTCCTCCCTTTCATCCGTGTCCTGTAGCTTTGGTATTGTATCCCACAAGTAAGGATGAAATCCGTGGACTCGTCATATCTTGTAGAAGAAAAGGAAATTTATGCTTACCTGATAAATTTATTTTTTCTACGATATGACGAGTTCACAGCCCACCCTGTCATTTCTAAGACAGGTATGTATTTATTTTTATAAACTTCAATCACCTCTGCACCTTTAGCTTTTCCTTTCTCTTCCTAACTTCGGTCGAATGACTGGAGGTGGAGGGAACGTAGGAGCTATATATACAGCTCTGCTTTGGTGCTCTTTGCCACTTCCTGCTGGCAGGATGATAAATCCCACAAGTAAGGATGAAATCCGTGGACTCGTCATATCGTAGAAGAAATAAATTTATCAGGTAAGCATAAATTTCCTTTTTGTTTAGTCTGTTATAAAGCAGAGGCTTAGGTTTAGGCAGGGTAGGTTGTTAACACATATTGCTCTCACCCGATGTTATAGACAAATGATCAGTATGTCCGTTGCTGGGGTTCAGTATGTGGCTCATCTTAGCCTCCTGATGTCGTCTCATCTAGCTCAGATGTAAGTTTTGCAGTGGGGGGCCAGTTGCTATATTACAACCCTTATGCTTACCAGAAGAATTCCATATCAGTAATAGATGCTGCAATAGCTGGTCCTCTATGATATCACCTGGGTCCGATGTATGCAGGTAATCGGTGTCTGCTGTGAGAAAGTGTAGCTGCCTTGCTACGCACGTTTCACTCCTAAAAGCATGGGGCTTCTTCCGGCTCAGTCTTATGGCATCACTACACATCGACGCCCTTTATAATCCATTACACTCCACTTTCTTTTCCCGAGTGAGATTGAAGAATCCAGCATCAATTTTAGAAACATTTTATATACAAAAATATTCATTATACCGCTTTATGGCTATATGTGGCTTATCAGAATTTCACCAATTGTGATATAATCGACATTGTAACCTTTTAACACATGGTAATACTATTGAGATATCAGCACATTGTTCATTTTTTACAAGTTTTAATAGATTATATTAACACCCTAAAAACGGCGCAGAATTCAATTCCTCATTCATTCGATTAGGTTTTAAAGAGCATAAGTTAAATATCCACTTACATTCCTTTTGTAGTAATAGTTTATCCAGGTTACCATCTCTTTCATTTAACTGCACTCGTTCTAGACCTCGGAATTGTAAACTCTCTTCATCACTGTTGTGATGAAAATAAAAATGTCTAGCTACATTGCTTGTTTTTATATATTTATTTTTTATATCTCTTTTCTGTTCCTTTATTATTTCTTTCAGTTCAAAATAAGATTTGCCAATATAATACCTGGGGCAATTGCACTGAAGCATATATACCACCCCTTCTGTTTTGCATGCTATGTGTCCTTTTACCTTGTCTGCAGTGTCACAGAACATATTACCCCTCAACAGGTTATCACAGACAGAGCATTTAGTACATCTGAAATTACCATCTCTCTTTTTGTGTTTATTGAGCCACATTTGGCTATCTGAATCTTTGAACAAACTGCATACCATTTTGTCTTTTAGATTCAATGCTCTCCTAGCTGTAAGGTTCGGTCTCACCCCTACCATTTTTCTATCTCACCCGGGAAAAGAAAGCGGAGTCTAATGGATCATAAAGGGTGTCGATGTGTAGTGACACCATCAGACTGAGCCGGAAGAAGCCCCATGCTTTTAGGGGTGAAACGTGCGTAGCAAGGGAGCTACACTTTCTCACAGCAGACACCGGTTACCTGCATAGATCGGACCCAGGTGATATCATAGAGGACCAGCTATTGCAGCATCTATTACCGATATGGAATTCTTCTGGTAAGCATAAGGGTTGTTATATAGCAACCGGCCCCCCACTGCAAAACTTACATCTGAGCTAGATGAGACGACATCAGGAGGGTAAGGTGAGTCACATACTGAACCCCAGCAACGGACATACTGATCGTTTGTCTATAACATTGGGTGAGAGCAATATGTGTTAACAACCTACCCTGCCTAAACTTAAGCCTCTGCTTTATAACAGACTGAACAAAAAGTGTTTTGGGGGAGAATGCTTTAACCGCTACCCTACTTGCTTACTAATTGGGTTTTCAGCTGCATTAAGGATTCTCTTCGACTCCTGTGGATGTGGAGTATAGAAGCATTGTAATAACTCTGTGGTTTCACTTAACCTGATACCGGTGAATGGGTGTAATTCACTCATAGGGAGCTCCCTCTACACTTATATATATATTTTTTTCACTTGAGGGTACCCTCATTTTCTCTGCTGTTACTGTGTTTCTCTGATACCGCTGAGGTGACTTATATTCAGATATATTTAGATTTTAATATTTGGAAGCTTTTGACTAGCAATTATGTTTGTGCTATAATATTAAATGGTATGTTTAAATGCATTCGTTAGTGGTATTCTCACTTATTTTTCTTATATGACTTTAATAGTGTTGTGCCAGGTAAGGGTATACTTTTAAATCATCTGTTTTTTGCCTCTCCCTGTTGGTTTAATTTTCTTCTGTGTGATTTTATTTATATATATATATATATATATATATATATATATATATATATATATATATATATATATATATATATATATGTGTATTTAAAATAAAAATAACATTTTCCTTTATGTGAAGAACATTGGAATATGGAATATTTACAGGTAATACAGTTAAAAACATTATTAAATATTATTATATCATTATTATTAAGACACCTATATATATGTGTGTCATCAAAACTTTATTGGGATCTAAATCATAAATTATGAAGTAATTGCAGTCCCTAAAATTGATATTGAAAAAGTAGATTCCCTTTTTATTTTTTATTTTTTTATTTTTCTAAATCCTATATTATAAAAGACAAGAGTTTGTCTGAAGCCGTCATGCGCAGTTCAGACAAACTCTTGCAGCTGATCGCACGCGCACCCACCCGGCAGCAGCGCGAGGACCCGGCAGCACAGCTGATTGCAAAACCAAAGCAGCGCGAGGACCGGCGAGTTCAGAAGATAATTTTGTACCAGGGGAGGCCGTTACCTTTGCAACGTGCGGTGTGAGCGAGGTATGAGAAATATTAGTTAAACACATAAGCGTTATTCACGAGTCAGCGTTTTTCATGAAGCAACTATTCAGATCATTTCCACTGCAATACTCCTTTCAACACACGGTAAACCACCAAGTATAAAGGGCTGTTAGATCAAAAATAAATGGGCTATTGTATGGACCCCAAGTGTAATGCCTCGATGTCAGTACATACAGCGTGACATACAACACACTTATATGCTGTCGGCCTGTCAGATTTCTCAGCCTTACAACTTACTGCATCATTTTCAGAATCACCAGAAGCAAATGCCTGCATACATGTGAAGTAAAGTAACCGTCAGCTGTATAGATAAGTTGCGTGGACCGCTACTGCTGAATATTATATCAGTGCGTCCAGCATAGGTACATATTAGTTGTTAACCTATCAGCCTGACAATCGTAACAACACGTTACTCTTCAATGCGATACAGCATTTCCCTGATCCAACATGTATGATGGTAAAGTGCAGACAGTAAATTCAAAGTGGTAAATTACCGTGTGTTATCCCGTTCTGTTTAGGAGAGATCTCAGATTCTTAGGCTTCAGGGATTAACGGTTGCGTCCTCCTCAACGTCTCCACCTCACACCGCTCAGCCTCTCACTGTTCGATACTCAGCCTCTCTGAGTGTGGTGACGTCAGGGCCGGCTGAAGCCTGTGCAGGCCAGGGCATGCTCAGTGGAAGTGGAATCCCCGTATTTCCACAACAAATAATAGAAAAAGAGTTATCCGTTGCACATCCGGAAGAAGGAACAATCTCCACTCAAGTATAAAAAGGTCAAAAAATCTTTATTCGATACTCCAAAGGATAAAACTCAGCAAGAGTAAGTTAAAAAAACAGTCTGACCGGTTTCGGCACTGCATGGCCGTAGTCATAGACGTATAACAGGTGTTACTGTGAACACCTTATGTACCTGTTAGCCAATCCCATCTATGGGGGTGGATTACAAAAAAGTTAAAAACAGACAAACTTAACTCTATATTTTCAATGGGATGAATTAATTGGTAAACACAAGCTGCATGGAACAATATAATAAATAGAAAATAATCCTATAGATAGAGTGAGAGAGACAGGGGGGATAGAGTGAGAGAGACAGGGGGGATAGAGTGAGAGTGAGACAGGGGGGATAGAGTGAGAGAGACAGGGGGGAGAGAGTGAGAGAGACAGGGGAGTGAGAGAGAGACAGGGGAGTGAGAGAGACAGGGGGGAGAGAGAGAGAGAGAGACAGGGGGGAGAGAGTGAGAGAGACAGGGGGGATAGAGTGAGAGTGAGACAGGGGGGATAGAGTGAGAGAGACAGGGGGGATAGAGTGAGAGAGACAGGGGGGATAGAGTGAGAGTGAGACAGGGGGGATAGAGTGAGAGAGACAGGGGGGATAGAGTGAGAGAGACAGGGGGGATAGAGTGAGAGAGACAGGGGGGATAGAGTGAGAGAGACAGGGGGGATAGAGTGAGAGAGACAGGGGGAGAGAGAGAGAGAGACAGGGGGAGAAAGAGGGGAGAGAGAGAGATAGGGGAGAGAGAGAGAGAGAGAGAATATAAAAATAAACCACAGGGCCCGTGTGAACGGGCTTTAGGACTAGTATGATATAAATCAGATGGGGGATTCTGTACACTTTGAGATATAAAAATATAAGAAGACGAATGTCTGTTGTCTATAATAAAGCTACTAATACTGGTACTTTCCTGTAGTAAGATTTCTTCAAGTACTGATGTTCCTGACTCTTTGTTTCAGAGATTCCAATCCAATAACTTTTAATAATTTTCATATTGCATGCTTTTCAAATGCATTCATGGTAGAATAACAATTTGACAGCAGTATTCCAATCAATCAAACAAACATTGCCAGCATTTTTTTTTTTTTTTGGTTTCAAATGCTTTATTAAGAATTTTCCAAGATGTACATAGAAAAACAATAAGGAAACGTTCGAATCAACATAATTTGTTACAAGAGAAGTAAAAATAAAACTTTGTTACAACTGTGCAGTTATGTTTAAAATGGTTATGCTTATACTAGTAAGACTCGAGTTTAGCTATTATAGGTGGATTAGGTTTGAAGTACCAATCAGCCGATATCTAAGAGTGGGAGATAACTATAAGTGGAATGACATTGACGCCCTCTTTTCTATTGTGAATTGACCCCACTGTGTGAATGTGTTGCGTGAAATAAGTCTGTAGATATCAAAGGTATAGGTCTTGTTGTGTGGTCTATTATTTAAAAGTTTGCAGGGGAGGTAGATTGCTACTGGTTATTTACGTATTCTTCCCATAAGAAAGTTATATTTTGAAATTCTTCTATTCGCTTGGTGCGGGTATAGTGGTATTTCTCCAGTTGGAGGTAGTGAGTGACTTTAGTTTTCCAGACTGCTGGAGATGGTAAGTTTGTTTTTTTCCAATTGAGTGGGATTAGCCTTTTTGCAGAGTTTACCATGGTGGTGAGGAGTGCTTGTTTCAGTTTGCAGGGGATTTTAGGGAATTTGTTGAAAAGAAAAACCCAGGGCGTGAGCGGGAGCGGTGTGCCTAAAGCTTTTTCAATTTCTGGTTTAAGAGAGCCCCAAAAGGATATTGCTTTCGGGCACATCCACCAGATAAGTGCAAAGGTTGCTGCTTCCCCGCACTCCCTCCAGCACATGGTAGTTGTGTTGGGAAATAAATGGTGTAGTCTAACCGGTGTGTAGTACCATCGGCTCAGTAGCTTGATATTCATCTCTAGAATCGAGATGGACAATGAGGCTTTCGTCATCTGCTGGAAAATGATTGTCCAGTCTGATAGATCTAGAGTAGTTTCCAAATCTGCCTCCCATTTAGCTACATATGTAGGGGGTGTCAAATGAGATACCTGTGATAACATTTTGTATGTTAAAGATAAAATTCCCCTTTGTGGGTGGGGGTGGAAGCATATTTCTTCAAATTGAGAAAGGTGCCTTTGCAGCTGGGATTTGAGGGGATGCGTGGATAAGTAGTGTTTCAGCTGTGTATACAGGGAGTGCAGAATTATTAGGCAAATGAGTATTTTGACCACATCATCCTCTTTATGCATGTTGTCTTACTCCAAGCTGTATAGGCTCGAAAGCCTACTACCAATTAAGCATATTAGGTGATGTGCATCTCTGTAATGAGAAGGGGTGTGGTCTAATGACATCAACACCCTATATCAGGTGTGCATAATTATTAGGCAACTTCCTTTCCTTTGGCAAAATGGGTCAAAAGAAGGACTTGACAGGCTCAGAAAAGTCAAAAATAGTGAGATATCTTGCAGAGGGATGCAGCACTCTTAAAATTGCAAAGCTCCTGAAGCGTGATTATCGAACAATCAAGCGTTTCATTCAAAATAGTCAACAGGGTCGCAAGAAGCGTGTGGAAAAACCAAGGCGCAAAATAACTGCCCATGAACTGAGAAAAGTCAAGCGTGCAGCTGCCAAGATGCCACTTGCCACCAGTTTGGCCATATTTCAGAGCTGCAACATCACTGGAGTGCCCAGAAGCACAAGGTGTGCAATACTCAGAGACATGGCCAAGGTAAGAAAGGCTGAAAGACGACCACCACTGAACAAGACACACAAGCTGAAACGTCAAGACTGGGCCAAGAAATATCTCAAGACTGATTTTTCTAAGGTTTTATGGACTGATGAAATGAGAGTGAGTCTTGATGGGCCAGATGGATGGGCCCGTGGCTGGATTGGTAAAGGGCAGAGAGCTCCAGTCCGACTCAGACGCCAGCAAGGTGGAGGTGGAGTACTGGTTTGGGCTGGTATCATCAAAGATGAGCTTGTGGGGCCTTTTCGGGTTGAGGATGGAGTCAAGCTCAACTCCCAGTCCTACTGCCAGTTTCTGGAAGACACCTTCTTCAAGCAGTGGTACAGGAAGAAGTCTGCATCCTTCAAGAAAAACATGATTTTCATTTAGGACAATGCTCCATCACACGCGTCCAAGTACTCCACAGCGTGGCTGGCACGAAAGGGTATAAAAGAAGAAAATCTAATGACATGGCCTCCTTGTTCACCTAATCTGAATCCCATTGAGAACCTGTGGTCTATCATCAAATGTGAGATTTACAAGGAGGGAAAACAGTACACCTCTCTGAGCAGTGTCTGGGAGGCTGTGGTTGCTGCTGCACGCAATGTTGATGGTGAACAGATCAAAACACTGACAGAATCCATGGATGGCAGGCTTTTGAGTGTCCTTACAAAGAAAGGTGGCTATATTGGTCACTGATTTGTTTTTGTTTTGTTTTTGAATGTCAGAAATGTATATTTGTGAATGTTGAGATGTTATATTGGTTTCACTGGTAAAAATAAATAATTGAAATGGGTATATATTAGTTTTTTTTTTTAAGTTGCCTAATAATTATGCACAGTAATAGTCACCTGCACACACAGATATCCCCCTAAAATAGCTATAACTAAAAACAAACTAAAAACTACTTCCAAAACTATTCAGCTTTGATATTAATGAGTTTTTTGAGTTCATTGAGAACATGGTTGTTGTTCAATAATAAAATTAATCCTCAAAAATACAACTTGCCTAATAATTCTGCACTCCCTGTAGGTGTACCAATTTTGGAAGTGCGTCCCAAGAATGTTGCATATTGCCTGTTGTGCTTGGATCTCTCTGTCCTTATATAAAAGGTGATGAGGGACTGAGCTTTGTAGAGAGGGGGTGGGATGGGTTGCGGTGACTGTCTTTATCTTAGATGAGAATGGTGTGTTTTTGCTGACCGTGTCAAGGGGGAGCATGTAGTGGAGATTTTGGGGTGTTTCTGAAGTATTTTGTCCCACTGTCTAAAGGTTTCATGTACTAGCCTGGGAGTTGTGCATAATAGTTTACGTTGGGCCTTGGGGATCCAACAGTTCCTGCACAGACAATGTGTATCTGAAAGTGACTGCTCTAATTGGATCCATTCTTTGTTCATGCTGTGTTTGCACCAATCTACAATTCGTGTGAGAAAAACTGCCTGTCTATACCGCTTTAAGTTTGGGGCTCCAATCCCTCCTAATTCTTTTGGGCGATGTAGAGTAGAGGTGGCAATATGGGGCCTTTTGTGTGACCATATGAAGCAGTTGATTTGTTTTTGCAGGGAGAATAGGAGATGTTCTGGGATGGGAACTGGGAGAGTTTGCAAAAAGTATAGAATTTTAGGTAAGATGATCATTTTAACTGCGTTAATTTTCCCTAGCCAGGAAAGAGGTTTGCAGTTCCATGAACCAAGAGTGATTTGAATTGTCGAGTTAAGGGTTTTATAATTTAGGGATATTATGGTTTCTACAGATGGTGAGATATAAACCCCTAGGTATTTGATGGCCTTGGGCTGTATGCGAAATTGGTATCGCTGCTGGGTGTTATCTATTACATTTAGACGTACATGCGTGGCCAATAGTTCAGATTTTGTGGTGCTAATTTTGAAGTTGGAATATATACCGTATGTCTGTAATGTTTTTATCAAAGGGGGTAGCGACTTCTCAATATCTGTTAGCGTTAAGAAGATATCATCTGCATACAAGGTTATTTTATATGTTGCGGGTCCGATCTCTATTCCGTGGATGTCGGTATTGTGTCTAACATGTATGACAAGCACTTCCATTGCTAGTATGAATAGGAGAGGCGAGAGCGGGCAACCCTGCCTAGTGCCGTTCATGATTTTAAAAGGGGGTGAAATAGAGTCATTTAATTTGATTTTGGCCTGTGGGTTATTGTAGAGGGTGAATATTTTCCCTATGATTTCTTGGAGAAAGCCGAATGTGTACATGGTTTGTTTTAAAAAAGACCAATCTAGCCTATCAAAGGCTTTTTCTGCGTCCATGGCGAGGAATATTGACGGGATTTTTTTGGTGGATGTATATTCCATAAGGTCTAATATTTTGGTGGTATTATCCCTCGCTTCTCTGGAGGGTGTAAAGCCTGCTTGGTTAGTGTGTAAGATAGAGGGTAAGATTGGGTTTATTCTTGTGGCTATGATCTTTGCGAAAAGTTTTACATCGGAATTTAGGAGGGAAATGGAGCGGAAATTTGCAGATGTATCTGGGGTTTTTCCTGGCTTCAGGAGTACCATCACTAGGGCTTCTAACATAGAAGATGGGAAGGGATTGTCATCAGCCACTTCATTGAACATTGTGGTGAGGTGGGGCATTAATGTGGATGAGAAAGTCTTATTGTATTTGGCTGTAAAGCCATCTGGTCCAGGGCTCTTCCCAATTTTCAGGGATTTAATGGCTGATTGGACTTCCTGTGGGGATATTGACTGATTGAGTTGATTCTTTTGATCATTTGTCAGTTCTGGCGTTGGGTATTTTGTAATGTATTTTATGAGTTTAACAGGGTGGTCTACGGCGGGAGTTTCTTTCTGGAGGTTGTATAGTGAGGTATAGTATTTGTGAAAGGCCTGAAGGATCCCTGGGGTAGATTGGAGTGGATTCCCTTTTGGGTTTTGTAGTTCATGGATGTAAGACTTGAATCTTTTTTTCTTTAGCGCTCTAGCTAGAAGTTTACCTGCCCTATTATTCTCAAAATAAAACATGCTGTTGGTTTTTCTACGTTGTGATTGGTAGTCCATGTCTAAGAAATTATCTAGTTCATCTCTGATTATTTGGATTTCAGTTAGAATATCAGTGTTTGTCGGAGATTTCTTGTGTGCATGATCAAGTTGTGCATATCTTGTTGTGAGTTCTTGGTATCGTTTATGGTGGGTCTGTGTGTAATGGGCTTTTATTTTGATTAATTCCCCACGGATTACACATTTATGTGCCTCCCAGATAGCAAAATTATCATCAATTGAGCGTGAGTTCACAACAAAATATTCCTCAATAGATTTAGTTAGTTTAGGGATTAAGTCCGGATGGTCTAAAAGGCTATCGTCCATTTTCCACTGATAAGGGGTGAAGGGGGTGTTGGGCCAGGTAAATTTAAGTTGGACCGATGAATGGTCTGACCAAAAGGTGGGAATTATGTTGCATCTGTTTATATGGGAGAGACCGTTCTGGTTTGTAAAGATGTAGTCTAGTCTACTATAAGATTTGTTGGGGTGGGAGAAGAAGGTGTAATCTCTTCTCTCTCTATGCATTAATCTCCAAGTGTCATAATGATTCATGTCTTTCATTCCCTGCCAAATAGCTCTGGAAAGTTTTTGAGGGATTTGAATGTTTGTATTAGTACTATCAATAGTGGGCTGTATAGGTACATTGAAATCACCGGATAGAAAGATTGGGCCTTTGGCTAGGTCTAAAATCCTTGTAAACATAGTGCGAAAAAAGGGAAGCTGTTGGGTGTTAGGGGCATATATATTTATGAGCGTTATAGGTCTCCCATACAAAAGGCCCATCAGGCCCAGGAAACGGCCCTCTTGATCTGCAACTCTTTTGATGATGGTGAAAGGGGTGGATTTATGTATTAAAATGCTCACTCCGTTTTTTTTATTTGGACCTGTGCTGTGGAAATGTGTGGTGAAGTGCTTCCCAAAGTACTTGGGTATATGATGTGATTTAAAGTGTGTTTCTTGGAGGAAAAGTATATCTATGTGTCGCTTTGTTAAATCGGATAAGGCTTTAGATCTCTTTATTGGCAAATTAAACCCCTTTACATTCTGAGTCAGGAGGGTCAATTGAGGGGCCGGGTCACGTGTCGGTGTTAGCATTTGTACTGCTCTGGTTGTTCTTGATGTATTTGAATATTAGGGCATGGACTGGTACTAGACTTGAGGGTGGTGTGCATGGTTGTGGTCATTGTAACTAGTGTTGAAGTTGCAAAGAGATAAACATGAATCTTGTAAAAGTAAAGCCATCTTTTCTGAAAACAGAACGTAACAAACATATTAAACACATTAAACAAAATAAACAAACAACTGGCTTTCTGTCTAATATAGGTCATTTTTCAGAGCGTCCGTGAAGGGGAATGCTATTGGCTGACCCTGGGGGATATACTCATGGTTATCTATCCCATGGTTTAAAGTTAGTTAAAAGATTTTATAGATTTTATAACTCAGATGTTTAGTAGCTTTTTCGCTTAGCGGAGCTTAAATTATTTTAGACACGGCGCAGTTAAGTGCATCAAGGGGTTATTTCCCCGTAGTATAAGGCATGAACCCTTAAACGCTGGTAAGTGCACTCAGTGTTTATGGCTCAGGGGTTTTCTAGTCTAGCTGTATGATTGTAATGTAAGTTCTATATGTTCTATAGATGAGGGGGTCAGTGTACCTCCGCTAGAGATATAACTCGAATTTATGTTTACAAAGAACAATCAATTGTGTATTGAGGTCTGCCGTATATACGGGTTGTATAGGTCAAAGGCAGTTTCTCCGATGGCCTACGTGGGTGGTTGGCGCTAGGGTATAAGGTTATCATACAACAAAATCGATAAAACTTGGCTGCTAATACAGAACAGTGCATAACGACAAACAAAAAACAACAAGTATAGAGGCGGCCTCTATATACTTATCTCAACTTCAGTCCAAATAGTAAGACAATCGAAAGTTCAGTGAGTTGAGTCTTTATAGGTATCGTGGCCTTGCATTGGGGCAGATGATGGCACTGTGTGGGTAATGGGAAGACTGTGGCTGGGTATAATTTTTGCTCTGTCTGCCAGAAGCAATCCTCTCAGGTGTGAGTGGGTCTCTGTTGTCTCTGGATGTTGAGGGTCCTAGCTTGTTCTGTATGGTAGAATCAGATGGAAGGTCTATCCCCAATTGTTTTCAAAAAGAGTCAGACTCTTCTGGGGATCTGCATGTCAGTCGAATGTTATTTCTTAGTACCCAGACCTGCATGGGGAAGCCCCATCTGTATGGAATTTTTTTGTTACAGAGGAGAGTGGTCAATGGGCTGAACTCATTTCTTCGCTGTAGCGTTTGTGAGGCCAGATCTTGATAGAATTGGAGAACATTGCCACGAAATCTGATTGGTTGCAACTTTCTTGATTGGTTCAAGAGCATCTCCTTTTCTAGGAAATTTTTAAAGCGAATTATAATGTCTCTTGGAGGTGCAGTGTCCGGGGGCTTTGGTCTGAGAGATCGGTGGGCTCGCACCCATTGGATGTCCGTAGTGCATGCATACTCCTTTATTTGTTGGAATAAAGACTGGAGATAGACTGGGTAGTCACGTGGGAGGACACTTTCAGGAACCCCTCTAATCCTTATATTTTTTCGGCGACTCCTGTTTTCCAAGTCCTCAAGTTTTTCTTGGAGTGAGGTGATGGTTTCTTGATGTGAGGTTACTTGGTCAGTGAGAGACTGAACATCTTCTTTTATCTCATCTTGATTGGTTTCAAGAGAGTCCACCTGGAGTCCTATAGTGTGGATGTCTTGTTTCATACCCGCTAACTCTTCACGGATACACATGCGGACAATGTCCGCGATGTCTTGTTTAGAGGGTAGGCCTTGAAGAATTGTAGAAGTGAAGTTGGTGTCCTCATCTTGCGATGTGGGCATGTTTGAGGATTGGTGATCTGTAGAAAGTCGCTTGTCCCTCGCCTCAGATGCATCTGCCGTTTGCATATAGGAAGAAATGTTAGCTGTTTTTAATGCAGGTGTTTTTAGGGGTTTATCCTGCTTTAGTCTTCTGGATGCCATGGTGGCTGACTGAGTGGGGAGCAGAGTGTAAGCAATCTTTTAAGGTAAGATCTTATGGTACTGTCTCTGGAGGATGATGATCAGTAAGGTTTCAAATGTATATTTCCACAGGTGCCCCTACTCGGATTTCTCTCTAAGCAGAACAGGTTCACTGTAAAATGTGATGTGGAATATGGATCCCCTAAGAATTGGGCCCCAAGACAGTGTCACTTCTATTTGGCATATTGTAGTAGAACCCCTACAGTGTAATGCACCGCCCTAAATAGAAAAGATAGGGTGAAAGGCTCTGTGAATATAATTGCTATAGCCTTTCTTGTTCTGTGGCTCTCACCATGTACTTCTGATCATGCAGATGTGTAGCTCTCTGCTATGGTATACGCTGAGTTTGGTATTCCAGGCGCCCCTTTGGGTGTGCAGGGGTTATGAGCTGTATTTAATTGTGTAGATCGCCTCACTGCTTTCAAAACCAGCTCTGGCCTCTTCCTTTATTGTGCTTAACTGTTTGTAACTAACCAGCAGCTAGCTTTGAGTGTTTCTGTCTAGCAGCTGGATCTAAGCGACTTCTTTATAGTCTTATAGTGGGTGGCGTTTAATGCGCTTTGTGTATTGTTCCTTTTATTTATTTTATGAGAGCGCTGCTGGCAAATGTGGTGCGGTTTGATACAGGAACCGCTATGGCAGCCAGCGCACTTCCGTGAAGACGCTCCTCCCCTGCAGCTGCTCTAACGCTATGGCCTGTGTCTGGGAAAAGAATCCCCTCTGTTGGAGTCCCCCTGGGTAAGTGATCGGGGGTTGCCTTACCGGATAGAGCGGTGGTAGGGGTAATTGTAAAGGATGCTTACAGTTAGCAGTTAGTATGTTGCGGCCGTAATGGCGGTTGTAGCGCCCCTGGGGAGATACCTGCGCCGCTCTTGGTGGTCGCGGCGTGGGAGTTGGTCTGCCGCTCACAGAGACTGTCCGGTGAGGTCTGGCTATAGTGAGCCTCTTGCTGTTTTCTGTATAGAGGTCAGCATATTCCGGTTGGTAGTGGGAGGAGGTCTGCTCAGATATGCTGCCGGGTGAGTTTCAGCAGTTGTCATGCACTTTTCCTTTGCATGTATTTCGGATTTTTGACTATGTCCATCAGCTCCAGCTCTTCATTAACATTTATGGGCATATCTGAGTTAATTTTGGCAAATTATAGTGGGATAATTGTAATTTTAAGGATAGCCAACACGGAGCTCCGGATTTACGCTGCACTCATGGCAGCAGCCGGCTCCGCCCCCCTCATTTCCAGCATTTTTTGCAAGATTTTGGGAATTTTCAAATTCTACAAACTTGTACTGTTCCCAGCCCTGGAGAAATGCTTATTTAGTAAGGGCATTTGACCCCAAAGCAGGGCTAGTGAGTGGGATCAGTTTAAGTTTGAGGTTGGGGGGGGCGGGCACAAAAGAAGATATAAAGAGACAGTGAGCAGGAAGTAGGCTCACCTTCTATCTGGACCTGACGGTGAGAGGAAGCTCCCTTTCACCAGCATCAAGCCCGGACAGAACGTGAGGGTACTTACCACTCACATGTCTGATTTTCAGGACCTGCTTACTGCTGCTGCAGCTGCCGCCAGGGAGAGAGGCCCTCAGTGGTTACTGGCGCAGCTGCAGGCAGCAGGAGTCTTACTGGGAGGCCCAGGGGCCCAGGAGCAGTCAGCAGGTGTGGGACGGTCGCAGCCACCGGAGCGCCTCAGTCCGGAGGCAGGCCCCAGAAGAGGACGTTTGTCGGCGGGAGCTGTCAGGAGAGGCGGCAGAGGACGATTGGCTGGAAGGAGGAGCGGTCCGCAGAGGAGAGGACATAAGGAGCAGCTGGTGCGGGAAGAAAACAGCGGTCACGTGGGTGTCGTGACACACCAGGCCGGATCCAGGCAGGAGGTGTCCACGGAGGTGGCAGCGACGGCTGCGCCATCAGGTAAGTCACAGAGTTATCGATGAGGAGGGGAGCAGTGTGGCAGTAGAAACGGACATACAGGTGGACAAGGGAGCTGGGGGGTCCGACAATGGACAGGGAAAGGGGGGGGATGAATAACAAATAATTTAAGTGTGAGGGGCCCAAATGAGGCTGATTAAGAGGTCCAGATGAGGCTGATAAAGGGGGGGCCCAAATGAGGCCAGGGAGATAACAGGATATGGCGGCCAAGTGGGGAGTTAAAGTAAAGGGCGAAAGAGGCCCAATGGGTAACGGGGGAGTCAATAGCTAAAGTAAGGGGCCCAAATGAGGCCGATTAGTAGGCCCGGATGAGGCCAATGAGGGGGGGCCCAAATGAGGCCGTGTGGTAGGCCCAATGAGGGCGATATAGGGTAATAAAAAGGAGGAAGCCCATATGAGGCCACGCAATAATGTGCCAACATAAGGCCGGTAGCCAAGCCAGGGATAGGGGTCACAGTGGCCGTCCAGCAGGGGTCAGAAGGGGCCATTAGTATAGGGAAAGGGTGGGTTTACTGGAAGTAGATACGATAGTATGGGCAGTAAGGCAAGGGGACTGCCAGTTAGGGGGAATAGTTAGGTAGGTGGGGGCACAGATAAGCATGGGTGTGCATGGAGAAGGCACCTGGGGGTGGGCTGATTGGGAGGGCAGCTAGGTATAGGGGGTGTGCCACAAGGGCCCGCATGAGGCGGGGGGTATATAGGTAGGGGTAGATCAGTCAGGCAGGTGGGAGCACAAATCAGGGTGGGGGTGTATGTAATGGGGGGGCCGAGTAGGTAGCCAGGGACACAGAAGTGGGGGGGAGAGGCCTTTCCTACTGGAGGGCTTGGGTAATGAAGAAAGTGAAAGGGGGGTTGAGATGTACTTCCAGGGTGGGGCAGCAAAGGGGACAATAGGGGACTGGGGAACTAAAGGGGAAGAAGAGGTTTGTTTTGAGTCATAACTGCCCTCCCTCTCTTCTGTACTAGTGCTGCTTGCTTTCACCCCGGAAGGATGTCACAGGAACGAGCCCAGCGGGACCCCAGAGAGGGACGGGGATCCCCTTGTTATAGAGGATATCCCTAGTGATTTCGATGGAGATGGTCTTCAGGAGTCGGAGGTCCTGGAGCATGTTACGACTGGCCAGGTGGGAGAGCTTGATGCCTTGGCGCAGTTATTGGGGTCCATATCTCCTCCTAGGGGTTTTGGGGATAGGGGGAGGGACAGGAGACATGCCAGCGCAAGGGGTGGTGGGGCAAGAGGGACTTGGGATGATGTTTTTGGCATGCCTTTACAGGTGGGGAGCGAGCGGAGGCTGGAGCACTCCCCTAGCATTCGCAGGGAGACAGGTCGGAGGTGAGGAAGGTCCTGCTCCCCGATGAGGAGCAGAATCAGCAGGGACAGGAGGGTTTCACCCACCTGGGCGAGTATTGAGCAGATGGACAGAGACAGGAGTGGTGAAAGGAGGAGAGAGCAAGACCCAGGAGGAGATCGTTAGAGAGGCGCGGGAGTCGCCGGCAAGGAGACGGTTGAGTAGGCCTGGAGCTACAAGGGAGCCAGGAGCTGAGATGGCACATAGGACTCCAGCAGAGATGCCAAGAGGTAGGGGTTCAACTATTACTCAGAGTGGGCATGTGAATGAAATGCAGAATGTGTTGTTGCAAGGATTGAGGGAATTAATTACCAGGGTAGAGCAGTCAGGGGGGAATGAAGGTCAGGGGAGTCCGGCAGGAGCATGGAGAGAGGGTGCCCCAGGGGCGGGTGCATTGGGAGTTGGAAATACAATATTTGGGTCCCCGATGGGGACCCCTTCAACAGGGGCGGAACAGGCGCCCATAGCGGCCCCGGCGGGGGACGGGGCTGTTGGTATAGCTGGAACGTCGGTTACCACGGGGAGTTCCGGGGGGTGGTGACCCTCAGGGTGTCTGATGACATCCTGCGGAGACCGTGCCTATGCTCTATAGGCCCCTTGGGGCTGCATTTGGCGATGGAGGTAAAAGACAAGATATAGAAGAGGGAGTTCCTAGAGTTATTCTCCCTCCTCCACATAGATCAGTTTGTGGAAGTGAAAGATGACCCAAAAGGGTACCAAATTCCAAAGACCTTCGCAAATTGTTCCAGGGCATTCTGTATCCTGGCTAGCGTGATTACTCAGAAATTCCCTGAGCAGGGCTCTGCCCAGTTTTGTTATTTTGATGAGGTCTCCTCTGCCTACCGTACTTACGGGGGATGGCATGGTGGAGATATGATGAACAGTTTCATCAGAGAATAGCTGTCCACCCGGACATGAGGTGGGACGACAGGGACATGGAGATTTGGCTGGAGATAACGACTCCATTATGTGGGGGGGCAGTCCTTTCGGGCTGGAGGGCAGTGGCCACCTGGGAACGGCAGGTGCTGCAGTGGCCCTACGAAAAGGCCTCTGCTTCCAGTTTAACGACAGGCAATGTCGGTTCGGGGCATCGTGCAAGTACAAGCACAAGTGTTCGGGATGTGGGGGGGTGCATTCCTATGCCAAATGCTTCCAGAAAGGAAAGGCAGGGAACAGACCAGGGGAAGTGGGTGTACAGGGCCCAGATGCCAGCGGACAACAGAAGGATGGTCCCTTTGTTAAAACAGTACGCTGAGGTGAGGGGCAGATGGGGTGATGCCGAGCTGCTCTTAACGGGTTTTAGCTCAGGTTTCCTCTTCCCCTTTCAGGACATGAAAGGGGAAGGGGAGTCAGGGAATTTGAAGTTGGCCAGGGAATTCCAGGGGGTGGTTCGGGAAAATTTGGGGAAGGAGGTTGCCCTGGGACGAATGGCGGGCCCCTTTGTGGATCACCCATTGCCTAATTTGAGGCTGTCCCCCCTAGGAGTAGTTCCCAAGAAGGTTCTGGGGCAATTCCGCATGATACACCACCTGTCGTACCCGAAAGGTTTTTTCGGTGAACGATGGTATTGACCCAGCTTTGGCGGCGGTTTGTTATACGTCATTTGATGATGTGGTGACCTTAGTCCAGCAGGTGGACCGGGAGTCCCTCCTGGCCAAGGTTGATGTGGAAGCGGCTTTCAGATTACTGCGGGTTCACCTAACATGCCAACCTTTGCTGGGTTGTGCATTTGAGGGAAAACATTTTTTGATTTGTGTTTACCAATGGTTTGCTCAATATCATGCTCCTATCAGCTGTTTTGTGGAGTGGGTCGTGAAGCGGTCGATGGGGTTGAAGTCCATGGTTCATTATTTGGACGACTTTCTGTTTGTAGGCCCTGCGGGCAGTGATTCATGCCAGCTGATGATGGACGCTTTTGGGGTGATAGCAAGGGATTTCGGGATCCCGGTGGAGGGGGACAAGTCAGAGGGCCCTTGTGTTGCACTGAGTTTCTTGGGAATTCACATTGATTCGGTTAAGATGGAGTGTAGTTTGCCGGAGGACAAGGTGACCGACTTATATGGTGTATTACAACAAGCTTTGGGGAAGAGGAAGTTGACGTTGAGAGAGATGCAGTCCCTGTGGGGAAAGTTAAATACCGGTGGGGAGGGTTTTCTATAGGAGGCTATCCTGGGCCACAGCAGGGGTTAAGGAGTCGTTCCATCACATCCGTTTGACAAAGGCGTTAAAGGACGACTTGGTGATATGGCGATTCCTAGGGGAATTTAACGGAAGGTCTTTGATACAGCAGGTGGGGTGGGAACATCCTGATGTGCACCTGTTTACAGATGCTGCGGGAGCTCACGGGTTTGGAGCATATCTGGGGGGTAAGTGGTGCGCGGATGCATGGTCACAGGAGTTTCGGACAGGAAACCTGACTAAGAACTTGGTGTTCTTAGAATTGTTCCCGTTGTTGGTGGCTTTGACTATCTAGCCGGGGCTGCTGCGGGACAGAAAAGTTCTGTTTCATTCAGACAACATGGGAGTAGTGGTGGCTGTCAACTCATTGTCAGCATCCTCCCCCCCCGGTTGAGATTCTCCTCAATTTGTTTGTGCTGGAATGCATGAGATGTAATATACTTTTCAAGGCTGTGCATGTGCCTGGGAGATACAATGGGATAGCTGATTCTATTTCCCGTTTCCAGTGGGACAGGTTCCAGGAGCTTACTCCATTGGCAGAGGTGGAGGGGATATGGTGCCCGGGCAGCTTGTGGAAGGTGGACTTCTTGGCTTGATGAGGATGGTATGGGGGGCTTTGGCAGGGTCCACGTGAAGGGCCTATTCTCAGGTATGGAGAGAATAGTGTGTGGTGCTAAAAAGGGCTGGGGGGGCCTTCATGGCCCAGAGCTGGTTGATAGTGCTATTGAGGTGGATGGTGGAATGGGGTAGACACGGGGTGTCAAGGGCCATGGTGAAGCGAAGGCTAGCAGCACTCGCCTTCCTTTGCCAGTTTTTGGGGTAAGAGGATCTTACCAAGTATTTTGTGGTCCGAATGGCCGCAAGGGGTTTGTGTAGGGGAGGCAGACTCCCGGAGTCTAGGCATGGAAGTACAATGGGTTAATTGGCAAGCCCCGAGGGGGGGATTGTTAATGTTAATTTTATTATGGGGGTTATTTAACTGTGTTTGTTTATATGTTAAGAGAATTTGTTAATAAAACAAGCTGTGGCCTTTTTTACCCCACCTGGTGGTTGTGTGTTTTCTAGCGTGGTCCCTAATAAGGGGGTCATTAGAACAGCATATCTTGTTTATTTGTGTGCCTTTCTTTCAATTTTAAAGTTTATGTACACAGTGAGTTCTTGTGTTAATAAACTCAGACTTTTTGGTCTAATAATAAGTTAGATTGCATAGTTCAAATAAGACTTTCGAAACTTATGTGCAAATTAAATGCAATCATCAGAATTTATATTTATAGTAAAAATTACGTTTGGATTTTTAAAAATATTATAACATTCCACATGCACACAAATTAATATAAATGGTTATTAATATCCATGGTTAAGTGTAAAAATTCTGCACTCAACTACATCGTTAAGGAATTATTGTCAGTACTGGATATCTACAAATGTTTATCTTAGGCTGCAACTCAGTTAATTTCCTTTTTGTTTTTTATAGTATTTTGCATTTTCATTTGTTTTGCTAGATTTTGCTGTTGCACTGTTTATAACATTTGATTGTTTTTCCTAATTAAAACAAAGCCTCTTCTGATGGATTCAAATTACTTTAAAAAGAAAACAAAAAGTTATAGGGACACTGAACCCAAAAATTTTTTCTGATTCATGATTCAGATTCATGATTCAGATAGAGCATGCAATTTTAAGCAACTTTCTAATTTACCTCTATTATCAAATGTTCTTCATTCTCTTGGTATCTTTATTTGAAAAGCAAGAATGTAAGTTCAGATGCCGGCCCATTTTGGTAAACAACCTGGTTTGTTCTTGCTGATTGGTGAATAAATTCACCCACCAATAAACATGTGCTTTCCATACGGCTAGATTTAGAGTTCTACGGCCAAAGGGGTGCATTAGCTACGCTGGCTTTTTTTCTCCCGCACCTTTTAAATACCGCTGGTATTTAGAGTTCACAGAATGGCTGCTTAGGCTCCAAAAAGGGAGCGTAGAGCATCATTTACCGCCACTGCAACTCTCGATACCAGCGGTGCTTATGGACGCGGCCAGCTTCAAAAACGTGCTCGTGCACAATTCCCCCATAGAAAACAATGGGGCTGTTTGAGCTGAAAAAAAAACCTAACACCTGCAAAAAAGCAGCGTTCAGCTCCTAATGCAGCCCCATTGTTTACTATAGGGAAACACTTCCTACGTCTGCACCTAACACTCTAACATGTACCCCGAGTCTAAACACCCCTAACCTTACACTTATTAACCCCTGATCTGCTGTCCCCGCTATCGCTGACACCTGCATATTATTATTAACCCCTGATCTGTATACCGCCGCTACCTACATTATACCTATGTACCCCTAATCTGCTGCCCCTAACACCGCCGACCCCTATATTATATTTATTAACCCCTAATCTGCCCCCCACAATGTCGCCTCCACCTACCTACAATAATTAACCCCTAATCTGCTGACCGAACCGCACCGCTACTATAATAAATGTATTAACCTCTAATCCGCCTCACTCCCGCCTCAATAACCCTATAATAAATAGTATTAACCCCTAATCTGCCCTCCCTAACATCGCCGACACCTAACTTCAAACATTAACCCCTAATCTGCCGACCGGATCGCACCACTACTATAATAAATGTATTAACCCCTAAAGCTAATTCTAACCCTAACACTAACACCCCCCTAACTTAAATATAATTTAAATCTAACTAAATAAATTAACTCTTATTAAATAACTTATTCCTATTTAAAGCTAAATACTTACCTGTAAAATAAACCCTAATATAGCTGCAATATAAATTATAATTATATTACTGCTATTTTAGGATTAATATTTATTTTACAGGCAACTTTGTAATTATTTTAACCAGGTACAATAGCTATTAAATAGTTAATAACTATTTAATAGTTACCTAGTTAAAATAATTACAAAATTACCTGTAAATTACCTGTAATAAAATAACAAAGCCCCCCAAAATAAAAAAATGCCCTACCCTATTCTAAATTAAAAAAGTTCAAAGCTCTTTTACCTTACCAGCCCTTAAAAGGGCCCTTTGTGGGGCATGCCCCAAAGAATTCAGCTCTTTTTCCTGTAAAAGAAAAATACAACCCCCCCCCCCAACATTAAAACCCACCACCCACATACCCCTAATCTAACCCAAACCCCCCTTAAATAAACCTAACACTACCACCCTGAAGATCATCCTACCTTATCTTTACCACACCGGTTATCACACCGATCCGTCCTGGCTCCGAAGTCTTCATCCAAGCCCAAGCAGGGGCTGGCGATCCATAATCCGGCTGAAGTCTTCTATCAAGCGTCGGCTGAAGAGGTCCAGAAGAGGCTCCAAAGTCTTCATCCTATACGGGAAGAAGAGGCGATCTGGACCGGCAACCATCTTGATCCAAGCGGCATCTTCTATCTTCATCCGATGATGAACGGCTCCATCCTGAAGACCTCCAGCGCGGATCTATCCTCTTCTTCCGACGTCCAACTGAAGAATGAAGGTTCCTTTAAGGTACGTCATCCAAGATGGCGTCCCTCGAATTCCGATTGGCTCATAGAATTCTATCAGCCAATCGGAATTAAGGTAGTAAAATTCAGATTGGCTGATGGAATCAGCCAATCAGATTCAAGTACAATCCGATTGGCTGATTGGATCAGCCAATCAGATTGAGCTCGCATTCTATTGGCTGTTCCGATCAGCCAATCAGAATTTTCCTACCTTAATTCCGATTGGCTGATAGAATCCTATCAGCCAATCGGAATTTGAGGGACGCCATCTTGGATGACGTCATTTAAAGGAACCGTCATTCGGCGAGTAGGCGTCGGTTGAAGAGGTTGGATCCGCGTCGGCTGGGAAGAAGATGGCTCCGCTCCGCTCCGGAAGAAAGAAGATTGAAGATGGCGCTTGATAGAAGACTTCAGCCCGATGATGGAGTTCTTCAGCCGCCGCTTGGATCAAGACTTCGGACCCTCTTCTGGAGCGATCGGTGAACCTGGCATGTTGAAGATAAGGTAGGAAGATCTTCATGGGCTTAGTGTTAGGTTTATTTAAGGGGGGTTTGGGTTAGATTAGGGGTATGTGGGTGGTGGGTTGTAATGTTGGGGGGGTATTGTATGTTTTTATTTAGAGGCAAAAGAGCTGAATTATTTGGGGCATGCCCCGCAAATGGCCCTTTTCAGGGCTGGTCAGGTAAAAGAGCTTTGAACTTTTTTAATTTTGAATAGGGTAAGGCATTTTTTTTATTTTGGGGGTCTTTGTTATTTTATTAGGGGGCTTAGAGTAGGTGTAATTAGTTTAAAATTGTTGTAATATTTTTCTAATGTTTGTAAATATTTTTTTATTTTTTGTAACTTAGTTCTTTTTTATTTTTTGTACTTTGTTAGTTTATTTAATTGTATTTATTTGTAGGTATTGTATTTAATTAATTTAATGATAGTGTCGTGTTAGGTTTAATTGTAACTTAGGTTAGGATTTATTTTACAGGTAATTTTGTAATTATTTTAACTATTTTAGCTATTAAATAGTTATTAACTATTTAATAGCTATTGTACCTGGTTAAAATAAATACAAAGTTGCCTGTAAAATAAATATTAATCCTAAAATAGCTACAATATAATTATAATTTATATTGTAGCTATATTAGGGTTTATTTTACAGGTAAGTATTTAGTTTTAAATAGGATTAATTTATTTAATAAGAGTTAATTTATTTCGTTAGATAAAAATTATATTTAACTTAGGGGGGTGTTAGTGTTATTGTTAGACTTAGCTTTAGGGGTTAAAAAATTTATTAGAATAGCGGTGAGCTCCGGTCGGCAGATTAGGGGTTAATGTTTGAAGTTAGGTGTCAGCGATGTTAGGGAGGGCAGATTAGGGGTTAATTCTATTTATTATAGGGTTATTGAGGCGGAAGTGAGGCGGATTAGGGGTTAATACATTTATTATAGTAGCGGTGCGGTTCGGTCAGCAGATTAGGGGTTAATAAGTGTAGGTAAGGTAGCGGCGACGTTGGGGGGGCAGATTAGGGGTTAATAAATATTATGTAGGGGTCGGCGATGTTAGGGGCAGCAGATTAGGGGTACATAGGGATAATGTAGCTGGCGGCGGTGTACGGAGCGGGAGATTAGGGGTTACAAAAATTTAATAGAGTGGCGTCGGTGTGGGGGGCCTCGGTTTAGGGGTACATAGGTAGTTTATGGGTGTTAGTGTACTTTAGAGCACAGTAGTTAAGAGTTTTATGAACTGGCGTTAGCCCAGAAAGCTCTTAACTACTGACTTTTTTCTGCGGCTGGAGTTTTGTCGTTAGATTTCTAACGCTCACTTCAGCAACGACTCTAAATACCAGCGTTAGAAAGATCCCATTGAAAAGATAGGATACGCAAATGGCGTAGGGGGATCTGCGGTGTGGAAAAGTCACGGCTGCAAAGTGAGCGTTAGACCCTTTCCTGACTGACTCTAAATACCAGAGGGCGTTAAAAACCAGCGTTAGGAGCCTCTAACGCTGGTTTTCACGGCTACCGCCCAACTCTAAATCTAGCCGATAGTTCTGAACCAAAAATTGGCTGGCTCCTTAGCTTAGATGCCTTCTTTTTCAAATAAAGATAGCAAGAGAAAAAATAAAATTTGATAATAGGAGTAAATTAGAAAGTTGCTTAAAATTCCATGCTCTATCTGAATCAGAAAAGAAAAAAATTAGGTTCCCTTTAAGTGTCCCTTTAAGAGAGAGGCAATACAAATGGATATATTCAAACATGAAGCAATACTTTATAAATGCTGATTTTTGTAGAAAGAATTTATATGCTTTCCTAGTGGTTTAGAATATCCAATTTACATCCATTATCAAATGTGCTTCATTCCCATGATATTTTTTGTTGAAGAGATACCTAGGAAGACATCTGGAGCAATACATGGCAGGAATAGATAACATTCTTCCAAACCTGCTGCCATATAGTTCTCTAGAAATGGGCTGGCTCCTAAGCACACATACCTGCTTTTCAACAAAAGACACCAAAAGAACAAAGAAAAATGATAATGTAAGTAAATTAAAAAGTTGTTTAAAATCACATGATCCATCAGAATCATGACGGAACAACTTTGGATTTCATATCCCTTTAATTATGCACCGATGTTTAATATGCAGGCATTACATAAATTCAAACGGTTAAAGGGACAGTCAACACCAGAATTTTTGTTGTTTAAAAAGAAATATAATCCCTTTATTACCCATTCCCCAGTTTTGCATATCCAACACAGTTATAATAATACATGTTTTACCTCTGTAATTATCTTGTATCTAAGCCTCTGCTGACTGCCCCCTTTATTTCAGTTCTTTACATGCAGTTTGGCCAATCAGTGCTCACTCCTAGGTCTCTACATGCATGAGCTCAATGTTATCTATATGAAACATGTGAACTAATGCCCTCTAGTGGTCAAAATGTATTCAGATTAGAGGCAGTCTTCAAAGTCTAACGGCTAGATTTGGAGTTTTGTCGGTAACGACCCGAAAATCTATTGCCGGCTTTTTTCTGGCCGCACCATAAAAATAACTCTGGTATTGAGAGTCCACATAAAGGCTGCGTTAGGCTCCAAAAAAAAAAAAGGAGCGTAGAGCATTTTTAACGCAGCTTCAACTCTCGATACCAGAGTTGCTTACGCAAGCGGCCAGCCTCAAAAACGTGCTCGTGCACGATTCCCCCATAGAAAACAATGGGGCTGTTTGAGCTGAAAAAAAACCTAACACCTGCAAAAAAGCCGCGTTCAGCTCTTAACGCAGCCCCATTGTTTGCTATGCGGAAACACCTCCTAAGTCTGCACCTAACACCCTAACATGTACCCCGAGTCTAAACACCCCTAACCTTACACTTATTAACCCCTAATCTGCCGCCCCCGCTATCGCTGACACCTGCATTTTATTTTTAACCCCTAATCTGCCGCTCCTAAAACGCCGCTACTTACATTATCCTTATATAACCCTAATCTGCTGCCCCTAACACCGCCGACCCCTATATTATATTTATTAACCCCTAATCTGCCGCCCACAACGTCGCCCCCACCTGCCTACACTTATTAACCCCTAATCTGCCGAGCGGACCGCACCGCTACTATAATAAAGTTATTAACCCCTAATCCGCCTCACTAACCCTATAATAAATAGTATTAACCCCTAATCTGCCCTCCCTAACATCGCCGACACCTAACTTCAATTATTAACCCCTAATCTGACGACCGGAGCTCACCGCTATTCTAATAAATGTATTAACCCCTAAAGCTAAGTCTAACCCTAACACTAACACCCCCCTAACTTAAATATAATTTTAATCTAACAAAATTAATTAACTCTTATTAAATAAATTATTCCTATTTAAAGCTAAATACTTACCTGTAAAATAAATTCTAATATAGCTACAATATAAATTATAATTACTTTGTAGCTATTTTAGGATTAATATTTATTTTACAGGCAACTTTGTAATTATTTTAACCAGGTACAATAGCTATTAAATAGTTAAGAAATATTTAATAGCTACCTAGTTAAAATAATTACAAAATTACCTGTAAAAAAAATCCTAACCTAAGTTACAATTAAACCTAACACTATACTATCATTAAATTAATTAAATAAAATATCTACAATTACCTACAATTAAACCTAACACTACACTATCAATACATTAATTAAATACAATATCTACAAATAACTACAATGAAATAAACTAACTAAAGTACAAAAAATAAAAAAGAACTAAGTTACAAAAAATAAAAAAATATTTACAAACATAAGAAAAATATTACAACAATTTAAACTAATTACACCTACTCTAAGCCCCCTAATAAAATAACAAAGACCCCCAAAATAAAAAATGCCCTACCCTATTCTAAATTACTAAAGTTCAAAGCTCTTTTACCTTACCAGCCCTGAACAGGGCCCTTTGCGGGGCATGCCCCAAGAAGTTCAGCTCTTTTGCCTGTAAAAAAAACATACAATACCCCCCCCCCCAACATTACAACCCACCACCCACATACCCCTAATCTAACCCAATCCCCCCCTTAAATAAACCTAACACTTAGCCCCTGAAGATCATCCTACCTTGTCTTCACCTCACCAGGTATCACCGATCCGTCCTGGCTCCAAAATCTTCATCCAACCCAAGCGGGGGCTGGCGATCCATCATCCGGTGGCTGAAGAGGTCCAGAAGAGGCCCCAAAGTCTTCATCCTATCCGGGAAGAAGAGTAGATCCGGACCGGCAACCATCATCTTCCAAGCGGCATCTTCTATCTTCATCCGATGAGGACCGGCTCCATCCTGAAGACCTCCGACGCGGACCCATCTTCATCGGGCGACGTCCAACTGAAGAATGAAGGTTCCTTTAAGGGACATCATCCAAGATGGCGTCCCTCGAATTCCAATTGGCTGATAGGATTCTATCAGCCAATCGGAATTAAGGTAGGAATATTCTGATTGGCTGATGGAATCAGCCAATCAGAATCAAGTTCAATCAGATTGGCTGATCCAATCAGCCAATCAGATTGAGCTCGCATTCTATTGGCTGATCGGAACAGCCAATAGAATGCGAGCTCAATCTGATTGGCTGATTGGATCAGCCAATCGGATTGAACTTGATTCTGATTGGCTGATTCCATCAGCCAATCAGAATATTCCTACCTTAATTCCGATTGGCTGATAGAATCCTATCAGCCAATCGGAATTCGAGGGACACCATCTTGGATGACGTCCCTTAAAGGAACCTTCATTCTTCAGTTGGACGTCGCCGGATGAAGATGGGTCCGCGTCGGAGGTCTTCAGGATGGAGCCGGTCCTCATCGGATGAAGATAGAAGATGCCGCTTGGAAGATGATGGTTGCCGGTCCGGATCTACTCTTCTTCCCGGATAGGATGAAGACTTTGGAGCCTCTTCTGGACCTCTTCAGCCACCGGATGATGGATCGCCAGCCCCGGCTTGGGTTGGATGAAGATTTTGGAGCCAGGACAGATCGGTGATACCTGGTGAGGTGAAGACAAGGTAGGATGATCTTCAGGGGCTTAGTGTTAGTTTTATTTAAGGGGGGTTTGGGTTAGATTAGGGGTATCTGGGTGGTGGGTTGTAATGTTAAGGGGGGGGTATTGTATGTTTTTTTTACAGTGAAAAGAGCTGAACTTCTTGGGGCATGCCCCGCAAAGGGCCCTGTTCAGGGCTGGTAAGGTAAAAGAGCTTTGAACTTTAGTAATTTAGAATAGGGTAGGGCATTTTTTATTTTGGGGGTCTTTGTTATTTTATTAGGGGGCTTAGAGTAGGTGTAATTAGTTTAAATTGTTGTAATATTTTTCTTATGTTTGTAAATATTTTTTTATTTTTTGTAACTTAGTTCTTTTATTTTTTGTACTTTAGTTAGTTTATTTCATTGTAGTTATTTGTAGATATTGTATTTAATTAATGTATTGATAGTGTAGTGTTAGGTTTAATTGTAGGTAATTGTAGATATTTTATTTAATTAATTTAATGATAGTATAGTGTTAGGTTTAATTGTAACTTAGGTTAGGATTTATTTTACAGGTAATTTTGTAATTATTTTAACTAGGTAGCTATTAAATATTTCTTAACTATTTAATAGCTATTGTACCTGGTTAAAATAATTACAAAGTTGCCTGTAAAATAAATATTAATCCTAAAATAGCTACAATGTAATTATAATTTATATTGTAGCTATATTAGGATTTATTTTACAGGTAAGTATTTAGCTTTAAATATGATTAATTTATTTAATAAGAGTTAATTAATTTCGTTAGATTAAAATTATATTTAATTTAGGGGGGTGTTAGTGTTAGGGTTAGACTTAGCTTTAGGGGTTAATCCATTTATTAGAATAGCGGTGAGCTCCGGTCGGCAGATTAGGGGTTAATAATTGAAGTTAGGTGTCAGCGATGTTAAGGAGGGCAGATTAGGGGTTAATACTATTTATTATAGGGTTAGTGAGGCGAATTAGGGGTTAATAACTTTATTATAGTAGCGGTGCGGTCCGCTCGGCAGATTAGGGGTTAATAAGTGTAGGCAGGTGGAGGCGACATTGTGGGCGGCAGATTAGGGGTTAATACATATAATATAGGGGTCGGCGGTGTTAGGGGCAGCAGATTAGGGGTACATAGCTATAATGTAGGTGGCGGCGCTTTGCGGTCGGCAGATTAGGGGTTAATTATTGTAGGTAGCTGGCAGCGACGTTGTGGGGGGCAGTTTAGGGGTTAATAAATATAATACAGGGGTCGGCGGTGTTAGGGGCAGCAGATTAGGGGTACATAGGGATAACTTAGCTGGCGGCGCTTTGCGGTCGGCAGATTAAGGGTTAAAAAAATTTAATCGAGTGTCGGCGATGTGGGGGGACCTCGGTTTAGGGGTACATAGGTAGTTTATGGGTGTTAGTGTACTTTAGAGCACAGTAGTTAAGAGCTTTATAAACCGGCGTTAGCCCAGAAAGCTCTTAACTACTGACTTTTTTCCTGCGGCTGGAGTTTTGTCGTTAGATGTCTAACGCTCACTTCAGACACGACTCTAAATACCGGAGTTAGAAAAATCCCATTGAAAAGATAGGATACGCAATTTACGTAAGGGGATCTGCGGTATGGAAAAGTCGCGGCTGAAAAGTGAGCGTTAGACCCTTTTTTGAGTGACTCCAAATACCGGAGGTAGCCTAAAACCAGCGTTAGGAGCCTCTAACGCTGGTTTTCTCGGCTAACGCCAAACTCCAAATCTAGGCCTAAGAAATTAGCATATGAACCTCCTAGGTTTAGCTTTCAACTAAGAATACCAAGAGAACAAAGCAAAATTGGTGATATAAGTAAATTGGGAAGTTGTTTAAAATTGCATGCCCTATTTAAATCATGAAAGTTTTTTTGGACTTGACTGTCCCTTTAAATTGAAAAAAACAACAACAATTTTTTTATTTTTTTTATTTATTTTATTATCTTTTCTTCATTGCATTTTTACCAGGACAAGTACCATTTGTCAAGTGGATCAAAAGATGTATGAACAAACTGTACTTGAATTTGCCCTGATTGGCTCCACTGGGCAGTCAAGTGTAAATGTAGACAACAATCAGCAAGTGCTAGTGTGGGTGCTAAACCAAAAAATGGGCCGACTCCTAAGCTTAAATTCCTGCTTTTTTCAAATAAAGATACCAAGAGAATGAATAAAAAAATTATAATACCCCCAACAGTAAAACCCACCACCCACACAACCATCCCCCAAATAAAAGCCAAACTAAAATAACCTAAGCTCTCATTGCCTTGAAAAAGACATTTGGATGGGCATTGCCCTTAAAAGGGCATTTAGCTCTATTGCTGCCCAAAGCCCTAACCTAAAAAATAAACCCACCCAATACGTCCTAACACTAACCCCCGAAGATTCACTGTCCTCAATGAAGCCGGCAGAAGTGGTCCTCCAGACGGGCAGAAGTGGTCCTCCAGACATGCAGAAGTCTTCATCCAGACGGCATCTTCTATCTTCATCCTTCGAACACGGAGTGGCTCCATCTTCAAGACATCCGGCGTGAAGCATCCTCTTCCAATGACGTCTTCTTTGGAATAATTATAACTTTATGTGACGCCATCCAAGATGGCGTCCCTTAGATTCCGATTGGCTGAGAGAATTCTATCAGCCAATCAGAATTAAGGTAGAAAAAATCTAATCCAATAGGATTGAAGTTCAATCCTATTGGCTGATTGCATCAGCCAATAGGATTTTTTCTACCTTAATTCTGATTGGCTGATAGAATTCTATCAGCCAATCGGAATCTAAGGGACGCCATCTTGGATGACGTCACTTAAAGTGATATTCATTCTGAAGAAGACGTCGTTTGAAGAGGATGCTTCACGCCGGATGTCTTGAAGATGGAGCCGCTCCACGTTGGAAGGATGAAGATAGAAGATGCCGTCTGGATGAAGACTTCTGCCCGTCTGGAGGACCACTTCTGCCCGCCTGGAGGACCACTTCTGCCGGTTTCCTTGAGGACATCTTGCCGCTTGGATGAAGACTTTTTTGTGATTTAGCTAATTTAATTTAATTTATTTAATTGTATTTAATGTAGGTAATTTATATAATTGTAGTGTGGTGTTAGGTGTTATTGTAACTTAGGTTAGGTTTTATTTTACAGGTAAATTTGTATTTATTTTAGCAAGGTAGTTATTAAATAGTTAATAATTATTTAGTAACTATTCTACATAGTTAAAATAAATACAAACTTGCCTGTAAAATACAAATAAACCCTAAGATAGCTACAATGTAACTATTAGTTATATTGTAGCTAGCTTAGGGTTTATTTTATAGGTAAGTATTTAGTTTTAAATAGGAATAATTTAGGTAATGATAGTAATTTTATGTAGATTTATTTATTTATTTATTATATTTAAGTTAGGGGGTGTTAGGGTTAGAGTTAGACTTAGATTTAGGGGTTGCGACATTGGGGGCGGCAGATTAGGGGTTAATAAGTGTAGGTAGGTTGCGGCGACATTGGGGGCAGGAGATTAGGGGTTAATAAATATAATGTAGGTGTCGGCGATGTTGGGGGCAGCACATTAGGGGTCAATAAGTATAATGTAGGTAGCGGCGGTGTCCAGAGCGGCAGATTAGGGGTTAATAAGTATAATGTAGGTGTCGGCAATGTCGGGGGTGGCAGATTAGGGTTAATAAGTGTAAGATTAGGGGTGTTTAGACTCGGGGTTCATGTTAGGGTGTAAACATAACTTTAGTTTCCCCATGGGAATCAATGGGGCTGCGTTACTGAGTTTTACGCTGCTTTTTGGTTGGTGTTAGACTTTTTCTCAGCCGGCTTTCCCCATTGATGTCTATGGTGAAATCGTGCACAAGCACGTACGACCAGCTCACCGCTGACTTAAGCAGCGCTGGTATTGGAGTGTGGTATGGAGCACAATTTTGGTCTACGCTCACTTCTTGCCTTTTAACGCTGGGTTTGTAAAAACATGTAATACCAGCGCTGAAGGCAAGTGAGCGGTGAGAAAAAACTGCACGGTAGCACCGCACAGCTCATAACGTAAAACTCATAATCTGGCCGTAAATTAGCCCACATCAGGTTTGCTTGACTAGTGCAAAGTGTAAGGGGTGGGGAAAAAAATGTGCACCTAAGACAACAAAAATTATATACCCTATATTCCCCCAAAATGTTCACAAAAATACTTTTTTTGTGTCCTGTAAACCCATAGAGAGTGCAATTCCTTATATCTACATGTTATTGATTACTGCACCCTGGTCTTTTGTCTCCAAGATTGTGAGAGTGCAATTTTCTCAAGGACTGATATATATACTGTATATACTATATATATATATATATATATATATATATATATATATATATATATATATATATATATATATATATATATATATATATATAGCACACAGAAAAAGTCCAGCACTCACTCACAAGCTCTCAACTAAGATAAAAAGCAGCAATGGAAGAGTTAAATATATCTATATCTATCTATCTATCTATCTATATATATATATATATATATATATATATATATATATATATATATATATATATATATACAGGGATTGAAATTTCCAGTGGTCCACTAGTCCCAGAAATTGCAGCAAACGACATATAAATTTGACTTTTTTCGATCTTTAACATTCAGTGGACATTTTTTCCATTTGGGCAAGTAGTTTTTAATCACTGAATAGTAAACCCTAGTGATTTCCTTCCACCACTTTGTGTATATATAAATATTTATATACTGTATATATGGATAACAAACAACACAGGTTTATAAAAAAAAAGAAAAACAACTTTGTTAAATTTAAATTTATGTGGCACAATTATTGGCACCCTTTTAGTCAATACTTTGTGCTACCTCCCTTTGCCAAGATAACAGCTATGATTCTTCTCCTATAATGCCTGATTAGGTTGGTGAATACATGTCATGGGATCTTAAACCACTCCTCCATACAGAATCTTTCCAGATTCTTCAAATTTCAAGGCTGACGCTGGTGGACTCTCCTCTTCAATTCATCCCACAGGTTTTCTAAACAACTTGTGGTGATTTAAGTGACATTGGTTTGTAGTTTTGGAGACTTTCTGACCCCAAGATGCAACTAACCTGCAATTCTCCAGCTGTTCTCCTTGGAGATGTTTTGGCCACTCAAACCATTCTCTTCACAGTTGATTGAGACAGTGTAGACACACATCATCTTCCAGGTTGATTCATTACATTTCCAGTTGACTGGAACTTCTTAATTATTGTCCTAATAGTGGAAATAAGCATTTTCAATTCAAAAAATTTGGCACAGTATGGTAAATGCAAAAAATAAATAAATAATAATTTAAAAATTTAATTCACCCTGTACTATATTGAAAACACATTATTTGATGTTTTAATTTGATCTATTTTAGTTTTTTTTTGTATTTTCATGTTGTAAGCATTTTTGTTTAAGTCGATTTATTTATTGGTGTGTGTATGTGTAAATATATATATATATATATATATATATATATATATATATATATATATATATATATATATATATATATATATATATATAAATAAAATATATTTTAAAAACAAAATATCTAAAAATAACAATAAAAAATGTAAGATTTAGAAATTGCCTCAATTTTCAAATCTATACGCATTAAGATGTAATCAATATATATATATATATATAGAGAGAGAGAGAGAGAGAGAGAGAGAAAGAGAGAGAGAGAGAGAGAGAGAGAGAGAGAGAATTCATGAGCAAGCACTCACTGGACCCCGGATATCAGTGCTAAAAAAACTAATGTTTAAAATAACATTAGTTTTTTTTATCACCGATGTCCGAAGACCAGTGAGTGCTTATTCATGAATTCTCTATATACCTGGTTATAGCACCCTGGCAAGCTGAAGTTGGCTGGTAAGAGTGCACACACTATACAACTTGGATATATATATATATATATATATATATATATATATATATATATATATATATATATATATATATATATATATATATATATATATATAAAAGTAATAAAATAGAAATCCCCAGATGCATGTGCACTAAACTACGAGTGATGTAGTCAGAGGTACTCGATACATATAATGTCCAAAGTATGAGTCTGTCATAGTGGCTGTATGTGAGGGGTGTTAGATGGAATCATCTGCTATAAAGCTTTGTTACAGGGAGCAGGCTGTAGTGTCGTGCAAATACCCCAAGGTAAGGAAAACTTACTTTATGGTAATCAGGCGTATATTGACAAACGTCTTCCGAAGTACCGCTGTCCACAGCTCCTCAGAAGGCGAATCACACCCTGCAAACCAACCAGTTACCTCCTTACCTCCTCGGCTGTTGGCATTCAATATATATATATATATATATATATATATATATATATATATATATATATATATATATATATATATATATATATATATATATATATATATATACACTGTGTGCAGAATTATTAGGCAAATGAGTATTTTGACCACATCATCCTCTTTATGCATGTTGTCTTACTCCAAGCTGTATAGGCTCGAAAGCCTACTACCAATTAAGCATATTAGGTGATGTGCATCTCTGTAATGAGAAGGGGTGTGGTCTAATGACATCAACACCCTATATCAGGTGTGCATAATTATTAGGCAACTTCCTTTCCTTTGGCAAAATGGGTCAAAAGAAGGACTTGACAGGCTCAGAAAAGTCAAAAATAGTGAGATATCTTGCAGAGGGATGCATCACTCTTAAAATTGCAAAACTTCTGAAGCGTGATCATCGAACAATCAAGCGTTTCATTCAAAATAGTCAACAGGGTCGCAAGAAGCGTGTGGAAAAACCAAGGCGCAAAATAACTGCCCATGAACTGAGAAAAGTCAAGCGTGCAGCTGCCAAGATGCCACTTGCCACCAGTTTGGCCATATTTCAGAGCTGCAACATCACTGGAGTGCCCAAAAGCACAAGGTGTGCAATACTCAGAGACATGGCCAAGGTAAGAAAGGCTGAAAGACGACCACCACTGAACAAGACACACAAGCTGAAACGTCAAGACTGGGCCAAGAAATATCTCAAGACTGATTTTTCTAAGGTTTTATGGACTGATGAAATGAGAGTGAGTCTTGATGGGCCAGATGGATGGGCCCGTGGCTGGATTGGTAAAGGGCAGAGAGCTCCAGTCTGACTCAGACGCCAGCAAGGTGGAGGTGGAGTACTGGTTTGGGCTGGTATCATCAAAGATGAGCTTGTGGGGCCTTTTCGGGTTGAGGATGGAGTCAAGCTCAACTCCCAGTCCTACTGCCAGTTTCTGGAAGACACCTTCTTCAAGCAGTGGTACAGGAAGAAGTCTGCATCCTTCAAGAAAAACATGATTTTCATGCAGGACAATGCTCCATCACACGCGTCCAAGTACTCCACAGCGTGGCTGGCAAGAAAGGGTATAAAAGAAGAAAATCTAATGACATGGCCTCCTTGTTCACCTGATCTGAAACCCATTGAGAACCTGTGGTCCATCATCAAATGTGAGATTTACAAGGAGGGAAAACAGTACACCTCTCTGAACAGTGTCTGGGAGGCTGTGGTTGCTGCTGCACGCAATGTTGATGGTGAACAGATCAAAACACTGACAGAATCCATGGATGGCAGGCTTTTGAGTGTCCTTGCAAAGAAAGGTGGCTATATTGGTCACTGATTTGTTTTTGTTTTGTTTTTGAATGTCAGAAATGTATATTTGTGAATGTTGAGATGTTATATTGGTTTCACTGGTAAAAATAAATAATTGAAATGGGTATATATTTGTTTTTTGTTAAGTTGCCTAATAATTATGCACAGTAATAGTCACCTGCACACACAGATATCCCCCTAAAATAGCTATAACTAAAAACAAACTAAAAACTACTTAGAAAACTATTCAGCTTTGATATTAATGAGCTTTTTGGGTTCATTGAGAACATGGTTGTTGTTCAATAATAAAATTAATCCTCAAAAATACAACTTGCCTAATAATTCTGCACTCCCTGTATATATATAATTTCTTAAAGTATAGCACTCTCAATTACAGTCCGGGGTGCACAGCATCAAAGTAAGTTAATGCAGGAAAAAAGCAGGCACTCTCCATTTAAATCCACAAAATTTCTTTACTGTGTATCAAGTGACGTTTCGGGGTTTCACCCCCGTCCTCAGACTTACATATAATGTGCACAAATCATTCCAATACTTATACCCTTATCCTAAACCATTTGCATAAATCATCTAATTAATTACAATCATTAGCATATTTAATTTAAATAGTTTTTTATTATTGCCCATAAAACATCAACAATAATACTGTGACAGAGAGAAAAACTTATGACAGATTACACAGGCCAAACATGTTAAGATTTTCAAATTTCACAAGATATATAAACATATAACAGTTGGAAAAATGATTCATTGTAAGGGAGATCTCTCATTGTAAAGTCTTTTAAGTGTCCAAAAGCATAGTGTCCCAAGAAGCTTTACATATAGGTCCATAACTTAACCATCGAGGACCCATGCCAGCACAAGCTTTATCATTGTCTGTGTAGCTATTGATTGGGCAATTGGTTTTCGACACATGCTCCCTCAATGTTTCTTATTTTTTTCTCAGATAGTGATATATTCTCATCAGGGAGCATCTTTATGTTGGGGGTAACAATGTTAAACGTTTTTGATCACATCAACCAATGTAACTTAACCATAACCGTTAATTCTACTAATAACCTGGAACATAAATAATAAGAGTAATAAAAAAAAAAAAAAAAAAAAAAAAAAAAAAGAAAAAAAAAACAAAAAAAAAAATTCAAAGAAAGTAATGTGTCGTCACTGTACCTTTATCTCTTATATTATCTAGAGATATCTTACTCATCTAGCCTCGTTTTATAATATCCTATTCAAAGCTGTCAATTATCCTTTTATCACCTCTATCTTGGCCTTGTTTGCCCTTCCTTCAACTTGCTGCATTCTCAACTGCTCTAGCTCTCTTGTATGTATTACTCTCCATTATCCAATAATACCAGATCTTCTGAAATTGGGTTTCTGTATTCTGTATAAATGCAGCTGACTCATACATCAGATATACTGAGTGGATTCTAGCTAACACTTCTGACCACGATGGAGTATCAACCTTCCAATACTTAGCTATGGCTATTCTCGTTGTGGTGCATAAAATTCTAATGAAGGTGTTAATATGTTTGTTAAGTCTCGGTATGTTTTCATGTAGCAGGGCCTGAGCAGAGGTGAGAGAGATTCTTTCATCTAATACCCTACTCAGCAAAGTGGACAATTCGTTCCATACATCCCCAACTTTTGGACATTCCCACCACATGTGGATATATGAACCACGTATCCCACAGCCTCTATAACAAAGGTTAGAACTCACAATTCCCATACGGGCCGTCTTAGTAGGGGTCAAGTACCATCTGTAGGATGTTTTAAGCACATTTTCTCTGAGATCAGCACTAATAAGTCCCTTACTAGCCTGGTGTAAAGTCTGTTTCCATTTATCTAGGTCTAATTCCTTATCTAAGTCTGTTTCCCACTGTAACATTAACCTAGTTTTGGTGTTAGCTCTCGTTTCTTGGATGGATATGTAGAGTCTAGATATCGCTCTTTTGGACCTAGTATTTGAAGTGCATAGTTGTTCTAACTCAGTTAGCCGATAACAAACTGTGTGCTGTGAGAGGTAAGTCCTTATGGCTGAGGTTACCTGAAGGTACAGAAACCACTGGAGTGGAAGAGGATCCAGTCTCTGCTGTAGCTGGGTGAAGGTCATTATCTTACCCTGAAGTTGCATGTCAGCCACCCTGTACAACCCCTTGTTCTCCCATTTCCCAATATGATGCCTAAATTCCTTATGTATGATGTTCTTTAAGGGCCTAATCACTGTGTGTGCAGGGAGTAATATCTCTGTGTGACTCAACTGTTTCCACTGGTGTCTAGAATATTGCGTGATCCTGTTCTGAATTAACTTGCGGTCGCTATAGGTTTCGTCTCGCCAGAGTATGTCATCTGGGTTCTCCTGCCCCGCCAGTTTTGCTTCTAAGATAGGCCAGAGCACTTCATTTTGCTTCCTACTTAGGATTGAGTCTTGGGCTAACCTTGCTGCTTTATAATAATCTAGTAAGTTTGGGGCCCCCACTCCTCCCAATTGCCTATGTGTGTTTAGAATTTGACGAGGGATTCTCGGGTGTTTGTTGTCTCTCAGGAAACTATGAATGTCTCTCTGCAAATTTACTATATCTGGGGTCACAATCTTAACTGGAAGCACCCTGAACAAATAAAGAATCCTGGGTAAAATCGTCATCTTAACCGCGGATAATCTACCATACCATGAGAAACCCATCTTACTCCATTTTCTCAAATCTGATCTCATGGTTTTAAGCATCGGGGCGTAGTTTGCCTCGTATAATTTAGACGAGTGCGTTGTCAGTTTTATACCTAAGTAGTTAAGCCCGTTCGGTACCCATCTGAAATCAAAATTGGCCTCAATTAGTTTTATAGTGTGTTTTGGTAATGATAGTGGGAGTGCCTCACACTTCTCTGCATTAATTTTGTAGCCTGATATCTGGGAGAATGAGTGTATTGCTTGGTAGACATGAGGGAGCGATACCAATGGCCTGGAGATAGTGAGCAACACATCGTCCGCAAATAGAGTGATTTTGTGATTAAAAGTACCTATCTCCAGGCCAGTTATATCTGGGCAGTTGCGAATATAGGCCGCCAATGGCTCAATACAGATTGCGAATAATAAAGGTGAAAGTGGACATCCCTGTCTTGTACCATTTAGGATGGGTATATTCTCTGATTGGTGTCCAATTGCTCTGATATGTGCTGTAGGTGATGAGTATAATCCTTTAATAGCTTGTAGAAATCTATCTTTAAAGCCTAGTTCTGTCAGCAGTGTTATCATATACCTCCAGTCAACCCTATCAAATGCCTTCTCCGCATCCAACGAAAGGATCAGAGAAGGCACTTTGTGGTCCCACAGAAAGTCTATAACAGATACCATTCTACGGATATTGTCTGGGGCTTCCCTATCCTTAATAAATCCTACCTGATCGGGGTGTATTATTCTCGGTAATATATGTTTCAATCTGTTGGCCAAAATTTTCGTTACTACTTTAAGATCTTGATTGATTAGGGAGATTGGGCGGTAGCTAGAACAAAGAGTAGGGTCCTTCCCTTGTTTTGGGATGACCACTATCTTAGCTCGTAGCAATTCCGGGGGTATCTCTCCTCCTTCCATTATGTGGTTCGCAAACACCAATAAGTGGGGGATTAAGATGTCTTTGAACGCTTTATAATATTCTCCAGAGAATCCATCAGGCCCCGGAGCCTTACCCGGCTTAAGGTCCTTAATGGCACTGATCACCTCTGCCTTTGTAATTTTGGAATTCAGAATTGTATTATCTTCGTCGGTGAGTGGTTGTAAATTTGCTTTTAGTAGGAAAGACCTAAATAACTCTCTTGTTTCTAGCGTCTGTTGCACCTTCGTGCCATCATATAGATCTCTATAAAACTTGGCAAAGGCATTAACAATTTCTTGGGGGTGTGAGGTTAATCTGCCAGACGTAGTCTGAATAGTTGGTATGGAGAGGATTTGGTAGTTATCCCTGATCTTTTTTGCAAGATATCTATCGGGCTTATTAGCAAAGATAAAGTAGTTAGTTTTCAGTTTCTGTGCTGCCCTAATAGATTGGTCATTTAGAATATTGTGTAATTCTTGCTTTTTATTGGTAAGTTTATATAAGGCTATTTTTGAGCTAGTTGCTTTATGAGTTTGTTCGAGTTTAACAATCTCAGCATTTAATCTTCTAATTGTAGTCTCTGTTTGTTTTTTATACATTGCTTTCTCTTTAATTAGCATCCCCCTGATTACTGCCTTATGTGCCGCCCAGGGTATAATAGGATTTACTGTCGTGTCTATATTAATCTGCCAATATTCTTTTAAATTTTGTAATACTTTGTCTTTTATGTGTGGGAATTTAATACAGGTTGGGTCATAGGTCCACGTTTTGATCCTTCTCGGGTCAGTTAAGTCACCAAAACAAAGTATAGTCATCGAGTGGTCTGACCATACGCAGGGCAGGATATCTATTGAGTGTAGTGTCGGCTGAATAATTTGGCTTGTAAAAACATAGTCAATTTTTGAGTAGCTGTTGTGGGCTGCTGAGTAATAGGTGGTTTCTTCCCTCCCTCTATTCATCAATCTCCAAGTGTCCTGCAGCGTGTGTTGGTTTAGTGAATCTAAGATATTTTTTGCTGTTACTCCCTGTCTCTGTTTTTTTTTGGAATGTAGAGTAAGAGTCTGTTTAGTCAGTGTCTGCAAATCAATGTTAAAGTCCCCTGCCAATATAATTCTCCTTCTAGACCAACCCGTCAACAGATTAGAGATCATGTTAAAGAATTTATCTTGCTGTTCATTAGGGGCATACACGTTGCACAAAAGCACCTCCTCCCCCCCCAGCTGCCCCAAAACCAACAGGTATCTGCCCTCCTTATCCGATATTGTTTCCTTATGTATGAATGGGATCGAGGAATGGATTAGGATAGAGACTCCTCTTTTCTTTGCATCCAATGCAGAATGAAATTGCATTGGATAATCTCTTGCCCAATATTTGGGGATAGTGGTTTTTAAAAAATGGGTTTCTTGAAGATAGATAATAGTGGCCCTCAACTTTCTATAATTTGACATCGCTGTTCGCCTTTTTACATCAGTGTTTAAGCCTCTCGCATTGTGCGAGAGTAAGACTATCTTAGGTAACGACATAACAAGGAATTGTCTGTAAGTGCGTGTTTATCTTAGCGCTATATGTATGGAGGTCATGTGGCTGAGTCATACCGCCCCCGGGAACTCTTGTACCTGTATATGTGAAGCACTCCCACCTCCGCTCAGAGAACCTTCTCGACCCTTCAGGATTCCAATCTCTTTGTAAGACAGCATTAGTAGATGAGACTATAACCCTTGTACAGTGATTCGCACATCTATTTAAGAAAAAATTAAAACATAACATAAAGAACAGTAACTTATAAAAACAAACATTTCGATTGAACATATAGCCAACCAGGAGTTAGGTAAACCTTAAATGCTATCCTAACACAAATTGCTAACATTACTTTACTCCTAAGGAGTGAGGAAACACATAGTGGATCCCCAGACCTTGTCTCCCGTCGACCTCTCAGGTTTCAGCGTATCCGAGAGGGACAAGAAACAACTTGAAGTGAGTTCATCCTATTGTTATCTGATTGAGGCAGTTTTCTACATTCTAAAGACTTCAGGTTTTAGCCTTCTTCTTGGTTACTTTCTGCCATTTAGATCTCTGGGACTTTGCACGGGACTGGGGAAGACCAGATGTGTGTGGTGGGGGTTCTTCTGACAGGTGCTCCGGAGGTTCTAGGTTCAGAAATTTGCAAAGATCTGGTATTTCCTCCACTGTTTTGATTGTAGATGTTTTACCGTTTCGTAGCACATGTAGTGCAAAGGGGAAGCCCCATCTGTAGGGTATATTATTTTTCCTTAGCAAGAGGGTGAGGGGTCTAAGTGCAAAGCGTCTCTGTAGTGTTTTAATACACAGGTCCTGGTAGAACTGGACTATATTGCCTTGGAATTTGAACGTGGGATTTTGTCTTGCAGCTGATAGAATTTTTTCCCTGTCAGGAAACCTCAGTAGCTTGATGATGACATCTCTTGGGGGTTGGTCCGGCTTAGGCTTAGCTCGAAGAGCTCTGTGTGCTCTTTCTATGAGATATTCAGAGTCCGCCGACTCCCCCAGAATGGCATGGAAAAGCTGTTGTAGATAGTTAGGCAGATCTTCAGCTCCCACTGTTTCGGGTATTCCTTTTAGTCTGATGTTTGACCGCCTGCTTCTATTCTCCATATCCTCTATCTTTTCCTCGAGTTCCATTATGGTCTGGTTCTGAGAGGTCTGGGACTGTGACACCATTGCTACTTCTTCACCCAATTCCTCAGTAGTTGATTCCAGCGAGTCTACTCGGCCTCCTAGTTCCAGAATCTCAGCTTTGATGTCTGTTAGACTGTTAGTAACCATGGTCTGGAAGCTGTCCATTTTCTCCCACAACTTTTCAAAGTTGGAAGATATGTCCTTTTTAGACACCAGGGTTTGCAAATCTGCTTTAGTTGCAGGGGTGAAATCCGCAGAGTTCTCCTCATTTTCTGAATCCATTTCCTCTTCAGTTTCAGCCAAGATCTGTTCTTGTGATTTGGGCGTTTTCGTGGTTTTAAAAAATGTGTCCATAGACAAGGGTTTTCCTCCCTTGTCCCCCTTAGACCCTTTTCTGGCTGCCATAATGCGTGCAGTAGTAGATGGTTAACTCTTGCAATAATCTTAGTTAATAAGTATCAAATCAACAAAGCAGTTCCAATATCTCTTTAAAGGTCTCAAGTCCTGCAGGACCCCCGCTCAGGAGCTAAGTGAGGCCTTCCCCTGCCACCAACACACTATCTTGTTATGCTCATCTGGGTTTCTCACTTCACTTTATTTATCTGCCCATTTGGAGATCTTATCAGGTTTCTGTCTTAGCATATGTATTAGCCATAATAAACAAGTAGAGCCGTTTACATTTTTGTTAGCAATCAGAGGTTTTATGGGCTCTTTACAAAGCAATCATGTCAGGTTGCAAAGGTGAACCTCATCAAATTATCACTCCATAGCTTGTATCAGTTGCCTACTGTTATCTGAGCATATACAGCTATTCACCAAATAGTTATCACATAGCAAGTAGGTAATGGAAGGAATAGTGAGCTCTCCTATCCCCAGGGTATGTGTCCCCACTGGACAGAGACGGTTAGGGAGTCTGGGATATGACCTGCTGACACACTGTTCAGCAGGAAATGGAGGGGAGGGAGAGCAAGCTAGTATCTGATTTAGAGATTCAGTTTGAGCCCAGCTCTTTAGAAATATGCAGCGGTAGTTGAGATTGGGGAGTAATTTCAAATATTAGAGCTGCTTGGACTCTATGGACTATGCCAGTTAGGTGGGTATAGCTTATGGGCTATCTAACAGCCCCTTTATTGCCCCGCTAATTTGTAGATACTCCTGGCTCTAATCCAGTCCCATGGCCGGTGATATTGTTAATATCCTGTTCCGGAGCGGAGCCCCGACCCTCCGGAACAGAGTGTGTTGCAAGCCGTTAGTGTCTTTACACCCAAGTCTCTACTTGCTTAGAGCTGGGTTGACTAACCTGATGTGGTGCCTATATGTTGGAAGTCCTTTTGGCTACCGCTCTCTGTGTAGGATGCGCCTTCTTCCTCCGCTGCTACTAACTGACGTCACCTAAGAATGGCGTTTTTTCGCGCCTTTGCTTCTCCCAGCCACTCAGCAGTAAAAATCGTGTAGGTTTTTAAGGTCCCACACTGGTTCTTGCTGCCTCTCCGTCTATTCACACTTGAGCAGCTAATACTACCGTAGTCTCCAAGGGTAGATTTGGTAGCAGGGTCTTTAGGAGCGGATCGGTGCGACACTGAATCTCCTCTCCATTTGTGGTAAAGTCTCCGGTAGGGAATATAAATAACGGGTCACCTCTGCAGTAGTGGAATAAGTCTCTATATTCTCCCCCAACCAAGGTGGCTTAATAACTTGCTAATAAATTATAAAAAAAAACGACTTTTATATCCAGTATAAAGTAAAAGTATATAGGAGCTCTGTCACAGTACGTCTGCTCAGTTACCAGGCTAGCTCCGCCCCCCATCATTAGCATATTTAATATACAATATACCTCATGTCCATACGGCCTACAGCAGTGTTTACCCGGCTCTCCAATTACGTCATCCTGAATGAGACGCCGCACGTTGTCAGGTTACACCACCGGAAGCCGCCAATCACCTACCATTGCCAACCCTAGCGTGCCTGCGTCATTGCAGACATCGCCTGTGGCTAGGGCGTCTGTTAACAGTGATCGCATCTTCGCCTAGTGACCCTGTATAACATATAATACAACACGAAAAAATGTTACAACAACTGTCTTATTAAAAACATCTAGCAGTATATCATTACTCTTTCTTCATCCTGCTATACTCGCAAAACATCAAACTTAAATAACTGATAGTAATAATCCTCTTTATATGGGCTTATAATCTAATAATACATCCTATTGTCTATTTATCCATCATTAGGGTCCCTTACACCCTGACATTCCATTAGAGGAAAGATTACTATTAGTTGAGCATAAACACATAGGTAAAGCTGAAAAGTTAAACACATGGGTTGATCTGAAAACTTAAACACATATGTAAATTTGAACGATTTGAAAAATTAAACACATAGGTAGAGCTGAAAAAATTAAACACATAGGTAGAGCTGAACAAATTCATAGGTAGAGCTGGAAAAAATTGAAAAGATTAAACACATAGGTAAAGCTAAACAGATTTTTGTTGTTAATGTAGAGCTTATAGAAATGCATAACAAATTACATAAAGCTAAACCATTAAGTGATCTAGGGAACAGTGATGGGGTCCAATGTGGCCCCATCTTACGCAAACCTCTTTATGGCGGAATTCGAAGAGAGCGGCACAGAATGTTTCAAGAGGGAAGAAATTGTATATTTTAAAAGATTCATAGACGACCTGATAATAATCTGGTCAGGAAGAGAGGAAGATTTACTCACCTGGTTCAATGAACTGAATACGGAACATAGTACGCTGAAGTTTAAGATGAATAGAAGCCAGGATGAGATAGTATTCCTAGACTTAAGAATCTTTAAAGAAAATGGAAGACTGGGTGCAACTTTATTCCGCAAGTCAACGGATAAAAACTCCCTTCTTGAGGCAATAAGCTGTCACCCACCAGCACTAAAGAGGGCATTACCCAAGTCACAGTTCGTTAGAGTCAAGCGGAACAATACAGATAAAGATCAGGCAAAGCAACAGACAGAGGAGATGAAAGAGCGTTTCCTGAGAAGAGGTTACCAGAAGCGATCATTGGAACAGCATATTACAGAAGTGAATTCGTATGAAAGAGAAGAGGTGCAAGAGAACCCTGGTTTACAGGAGGATAAGATCACATTGGTCACGCCATATGCGGCTGACAACAATGACATAAATACAATCCTGAAGGAGAACTGGAAGATATTAAGTCTAGAGGATGCCCTCCCGTTCAAAAGAATGGGCAAACCAAGGATCGGATGCCGGCGAGGTAAATCTCTAAAGGCTATCTTACCACTCACTGACCCAGTACACTGCTATTCCACAAGGACGTGGTTGGAAGAAGCTAAGCCTGGGTGCTTCAAATGCAGTGGGTGCACCACCTGTAATGGGTTGATTACAGGACAGTTTTTCCTTCACCCTAGGAGTAGGAAGAGATACATGCATAAATACAGAATGACATGTACCACGAGCCATGTAGTATATTTGCTGCATTGCCCGTGCAGTTTGTTCTATGTGGGTAAAACAGTGTACAACCTGCGAATACGGATGGCCAATCATAAAAGCTCGATTCGGGCGGCTATTAAGAATCAACAATCAGACCAACCGGTGGCTCTCCACTTCCTAGAAAGTGGGCATAATGTATCTGACTTCCGATACACACTGATAGACCATGTCCCGTTCCCCAGGAGAGGGGGTGACAGGGATAGGATCCTACTTCAGAGGGAATCAAGATGGACATATGAATTGAATACCCTTACACCAAAGGGTTTGAATGTTAAGCTGGATTGGCAATGTTTCTTTTGAATATATTTCTCTAGATAAGCTAGATCACTTAATGGTTTAGCTTTATGTAATTTGTTATGCATTTATATAAGCTCTACATTAACAACAAAAATTTTTTTTAGCTTTACCTGTGTGTTTAATCTTTTCAAATTTTCCAGCTCTACCTATGAATTTGTTCAGCTCTACCTATGTGTTTAATTTTTTCAGCTCTACCTATGTGTTTAATTTTTCAAATTGTTCAAATTTACCTATACAGGGAGTGCAGAATTATTAGGCAAGTTGTATTTTTGAGGATTAATTTTATTATTGAACAACAACCATGTTCTCAATGAACCCAAAAAACTCATTAATATCAAAGCTGAATAGTTTTGGAAGTAGTTTTTAGTTTGTTTTTAGTTATAGATATTTTAGGGGGATATCTGTGTGTGCAGGTGACTATTACTGTGCATAATTATTAGGCAACTTAACAAAAAACAAATACATACCCATTTCAATTATTTATTTTTACCAGTGAAACCAATATAACATCTCAACATTCACAAATATACATTTCTGACATTCAAAAACAAAACAAAAACAAATCAGTGACCAATATAGCCACCTTTCTTTGCAAGGACACTCAAAAGCCTGCCATCCATGGATTCTGTCAGTGTTTTGATCTGTTCACCATCAACATTGCGTGCAGCAGCAACCACAGCCTCCCAGACACTGTTCAGAGAGGTGTACTGTTTTCCCTCCTTGTAAATCTCACATTTGATGATGGACCACAGGTTCTCAATGGGGTTCAGATCAGGTGAACAAGGAGGCCATGTCATTAGATTTTCTTCTTTTATACCCTTTCTTGCCAGCCACGCTGTGGAGTACTTGGACGCGTGTGATGGAGCATTGTCCTGCATGAAAATCATGTTTTTCTTGAAGGATGCAGACTTCTTCCTGTACCACTGCTTGAAGAAGGTGTCTTCCAGAAACTGGCAGTAGGACTGGGAGTTGAGCTTGACTCCATCCTTAACCCGAAAAGGCCCCACAAGCTCATCTTTGATGATACCAGCCCAAACCAGTACTCCACCTCCATCTTGCTGGCGTCTGAGTCGGACTGGAGCTCTCTGCCCTTTACCAATCCAGCCACGGGCCCATCCATCTGGCCCATCAAGAATCACTCTCATTTCATCAGTCCATAAAACCTTAGAAAAATCAGTCTTGAGATATTTCTTGGCCCAGTCTTGACGTTTCAGCTTGTGTGTCTTGTTCAGTGGTGGTTGTCTTTCAGCCTTTCTTACCTTGGCCATGTCTCTGAGTATTGCACACCTTGTGCTTTTGGGCACTCCAGTGATGTTACAGCTCTGAAATATGGCCAAACTGGTGGCAAGTGGCATCTTGGCAGCTGCACGCTTGACTTTTCTCAGTTCATGGGCAGTTATTTTGCGCCTTGGTTTTTCCACACGCTTCTTGCGACCCTGTTGACTATTTTGAATGAAACGCTTGATTGTTCGATGATCACGCTTCAGAAGCTTTGCAATTTTAAGAGTGCTGCATCCCTCTGCAAGATATCTCACTATTTTTGACTTTTCTGAGCCTGTCAAGTCCTTCTTTTGACCCATTTTGCCAAAGGAAAGGAAGTTGCCTAATAATTATGCACACCTGATATAGGGTGTTGATGTCATTAGACCACACCCCTTCTCATTACAGAGATGCACATCACCTAATATGCTTAATTGGTAGTAGGCTTTCGAGCCTATACAGCTTGGAGTAAGACAACATGCATAAAGAGGATGATGTGGTCAAAATACTAATTTGCCTAATAATTCTGCACTCCCTGTATGTTTAAGTTTTCAGATCTACCCATGTGTTTAACTTTTCAGCTTTACCTATGTGTTTATGTTCAACTAATAGTATTCCTTCCTCTAACGGAATGTCAGGGAGTAAGGGACCCTAATGATGGATAAATAGACAATAGGATGTATTATTAGATTATAAGCCCATATAAAGAGGATTATTACTATCAGTTATTTAAGTTTGATATTTTGAGAGTATAGCAGGATGAAGAAAGAGTAATGATATACTGCTAGATGTTTTTAATCAGACAGTTGTTATAACATTTTTTTCGTGTTGTATTATATGTTATACAGGTTCACTAGGCGAAGATGCAATCACTGTTAACAGACGCCTTAGCCACAGGCGATGTCTGCAATGACGCAGGCATGCTAGGGTTGGCAATGGTAGGTGATTGGTGGCTTCCGGTGGTGTAACCTGACAACGTGCGGCGTCTCATTCAGGATGACGTAATTGGAGCGCTGGGTAAACACCGCTGTAGGCCGTATGGACACGAGGTGAATTTGGTATGAATTTGGTATATTGTATATTAAATATGCTAATGATTGTAATTAATTAGATGATTTATGCAAATGGTTTAGGATAAGGGTATAAGTATTGGAATGATTTGTGCACATTATATGTAAGTCTGAGGACGGGGGTGAAACCCCAAAACGTCACTTGATACACAGTAAAGAAATTTTGTGGATTTAAACAGAGAGTGCCTGCTTTTTTCCTACATTATATATATATATATATATATATATATATATATATATATATATATATATATATATACACACACAGTATATATAAGTGCATTAGAGCCCTTTGCCAGTAAATAGATGAAAACATAATAAAACATATTTACGCAATATTCATGTTTATTAAGGCTTTAACTATGTATTTACTGTAAATATTTCATATTCACTAATGCTAATATGTTATCATGTTTGTGCTATGGGTGTTTTTTTTTTTTTTAATTCTCCATTGACTTCTTTGGGCAATGCAAAAATGCCATTGTGTTTGTGCGATCTCGAGTTTTTTTAACATTTTTTTTCTCTATTGATTTCTATAGGGGAAATATGCATGTGCACGCAAAAAAACATTTTTTTTGGAACTTGTAATCCGAACGCAACCGGACTAGTGCAAAAAGCTTAACTCTAGTGAAGTTTTCACAATCGTGAAAAAAATATATGCAGCACTTGCAATTTAACCCTATATTGGGCTAGATTATAATTGGAGCACTAATTCATTGCGTACCGGTAAACAGGCACTTGATAAATAAACAGTCATTACAAGGTGCTGGTTATTGCTACCGCAAGCTCACGGTAGCAATTAGCGCTCATAAAATGATCAGATCTCTGGTTAATTTTATAAATGTTGCCTAATTGCCCCCAAAATAAGGTTTAGTGCTAGTTTTATTAAAACAAAATATGTAGTAGTTTTTAGGGGTTAAAGTTAGGGGATGTGGGGTGTTAGAAAAAAACAGCACTGAAAAGTGCCTTTACATAGTGGTCTATAGGGACTATGTGTTCCCTGTAAATATATATGTCTATGTTTATGTACACACACATATATATATATATATATATATATATATATATATATATCTACACATATAAGCACATACATATATATGTATATATTCATATATATTTAACATTTACTGCCCATCGCTACATGACTTACACTCTTTGCTGCACTAGGTTGTCAGCTGTGTCCCATTGGAGCTGATGAAAGTGCTGTCTATTGAGTGTAAAGCTTCCATGCAATGCGAATATGATTTCACATTCACATTGCGCTGAAATAATAAGACAAGCACACAATTTTGCGCTCCACTCGTAGGGGGATATTTATCAAAGCCTCAACTATGCTGCATTCGTCGGCACCAATATGCTCGCCTATCTAAAATAACCTAAGCTCCCCATTGCCCTTTTAAGGGCATTTGCATGGGCATTGCCCTTAAAAGGGCATTTAGCTCTTTTACCTGTCCAGACCCTACTCTAAAAATAAAACCCAACCAAAAAACCCTTAAATAAACCTAACACTAACCCCCGATGATCCACTTACAGTTATTGAAGTCCCACTTGAAGGATCCATCCAGCCGGCAAGAAGTCTTCATCCAGGTGGCCTCTTCAATATTCATCCAGCCGGCGAAGTCTTCATCCAGACGGCATCTTCTACCTTCATCCATACGGCGCGGAGCGGGTCCATCCTGAAGACATCTGGCGCAGAGCTCTTCTTCAATACGGTCGCCGTAAACTGGAACTTGAATGCAAGGGACGTCATCCAACATGGTGTCCCTTGCATTCCTATTGGATGAAAGGTTCCAATCAGCCAATAGGATTAGAGCTGATAAAATCCTATTGGCTGTTCCATTCAGCCAATAGGATTGAGCTCTCATCCTATTGGCTGTTCCAATCATCCAATAGGATCGAGCTCTCATCTCATCTCATCTTGGATGATGTCATTTGCATTCAACTTCCAGTTTACGGCGACGACCATATTGAAGGGGAGCTCTGCGCCAGATGTCTTCAGGATGGACCCGCTCCGGATGGATGAAGATAGATGATACCATCTGGATGAAGACTTCGCTGGCTGGATAAAGATGGAAGAGGCCGACCAGATGAAGACTTCTTTCCAGCTGGATGGATCCTTCAAGTGGGACTTTAATAACTGTAAGTGTATCGTCACGGGTTAGTGTTAGGTTTATTTAAGGGTTTTTTTGGGTGGGTTTTATTTTTATAGTAGGGTCTGGGCAGGTAAAAGAGCTAAATGCCCTTTTAAGGGCAATGCTCATACAAATGCCCTTTTCAAGGCAATGGGGAGCTTAGGATATTTTAGATAGGGTTTTTATTTAGGAGGGTTGGTTGGTTGGGTGGTGGGTTTTACTGTTGGGGGTGTTTGTACTTTTTTTTACAGGTAAAAGAGCTGATTTCTTTGGGACAATTCCCCACAAAATGACCTTTTAAGGGCCATTGGTAGTTTATCGTAGGCTAGGTTTTTTTTTTTTTTTGGGGGGGCTTTTTTATTTTGATAGGGCTATTTGATTAGGTGTAATTCTTTTTTATTTTTGATAATGTATTTGTTTTTTGTAATTTAGTAATTTTTAATAAGGTTAAATAGTATATTTAAATAATTTGAGTAGGGTTAGGTTTTATTAATATGTAATTTAGTTAATTTAATTGGGAGTTTAATTTAATAATAGTATAATAGTTAGGGTAGTTTAATTAATAGTTTAAAATTAGTTTATTTTAAAGTTATCGGGTTGTTAGGTTTAGGGGTTAATAGCTTAATTTAGTTTATGGCGATGTGGGGGGCTGGTGGTTTAGGGGTTAATAGGTTTAGTTGGTGGTAGTGATATGGGAGGCCAGATGTTTAGGGGTTAATAACTTTATTTAGTAGCGGCGGGGTCCGGGAGCGGCGGGATAGGGGTTAATAACTTTATTTAGTGGCGGCGGGGTCCAGGAGCGGCAGGATAGGGGTTAATACATTTTATTTAGGTTGCAGCAATGTCGAGGTGGCCTA